>NW_015176562.1:7520-17608 GCF_001447785.1 Gekko japonicus | reverse complement strand
CTGTTACAATTGACCTCCAGATGACAGAGACCAGTTCCCCTGGAGAAAATGGCTGCTTTGGAGGGTAGAACCTATGACATTATACCTGCTGAGTCCTTCCCCCCACCCAATGCTGCCCTCCACAGGATCCACCCCCCCAAATCTCCAGGTATTTCCCTCCTTAGAGCTGGCAACCTTACTTTCCCCTCAGTGCCTGTTGGTAGGCAACTAAGCTTGGTTCTGTCACCTATTATGGCCTTTGGGAGAAAACACATTGGGGCCAGTCCTGATAGGGGTGCCAACTCCAGATGGGAAATTCCTGGAGATTTGAGGGATGGAGCCTGAAGAGGGTGAGGTTTGAGGAGGGGTGGGCCTCAGACAGGTACAATGCCATAGACTCCACCCTCCAAATCAGTCAGTCCCTCATGGGGAACCATTGTTGCCAATCTCCAGGTGAGGGCTGTAGACCACTCAGAATTACAACTGCTCTGCAGAAAGGAGGGCAGAAAGCTGAAGTCAAAGGGGCAGATAATGGTAGGTTGATGGTTAGCTGGGAAGGAGATGGGGTTACCAACTCCAGGCTGGCAAATTCCTGGGGATATGAGGGGTGGAGCCTGGAGAGGGTGGGGTTTGTGGAGGAGTGGGACCACAGACAGGTAGAATGCCATAGACTCCACCCTCCAAACCAGCCATTTCGTACTGGGTAACAATTGTTGCCAATCTCCAGGTGAGGGCTGGAGATCACTCAAAATTACAACTGCTCTTCAGGTAGCAGAGATCAGTTCCTCTGGAGAAAACAGTGGACTCTATCATTATACCCTGCTGAGGTCGCCACACTGTTTGCCCAAAGCTGGAGCACTCTCCCAGAGCCTCTTTCTAGATCTCGTTGTATTTATTTCCACAACGGGCCTTATTCCTAGTTAAAAAAATAATTTAAGAAGAATCATCATTTTTATCATGCTTAAATTTCCAAGGAAAGATAACTTTCCCAAAGTTGAAAATGTTTTTTTTTTAATTTCAGCTATTACTAGGTCACAATTGATCTTTAAAAACCCATCATTATTCTTATTTTACCAGATACCGAGATACCTGATTTGGTCAGTAATGTTCATATCCAAGATCCAGGGTGGGTTTTTGTTTTGTTTTTTTGTATTCATTTAAATTTGCATTAAGACAGATAATCTCTGATTTATCTGGATTCAATTTATACCCGGAAACATTCCCATATTGTATAAGATTTTCTAGTTTTCTACTGGATTGTTCAACGTCTATTTAAAAAATGACAATATCATCTCCATAGGGACCAATTTTATATGGAGAGTTATATCCCTTTTTAACTCAGTAGGGAATCTCTTCTCTCACTACGAAGATCTAGCTTTTTTCTGGCCCAAATGGGTGTCTTCGCCAATCTACCCACTCCTCCTTGCCAGCCTTCCCAGTTCTCCATCCGTGTTATACTGCTCTCAGTCAGCACCCAACTCTTCTCCATCAGGGCTAGACTCAGACTGAATTCCTCTCAGCATTCAGTTCTGAAGTCTCTCTCTGCTCAACTCACATTAACCATTCAAATTCCACCAGGGGGTCCGGCAGCCCTAGTTCAAGATAGATCTATCTTTTTTCTGGCCCAAATGGGTGTCTTCGCCAATCTACCCACTCCTCCTTGCCAGCCTTCCCAGTTCTCCATCCGTGTTATACTGCTCTCAGTCAGCACCCAACTCTTCTCCATCAGGGCTAGACTCAGACTGAATTCCTCTCAGCATTCAGTTCTGAAGTCTCTCTCTGCTCAACTCACGAAGATCTAGCTTTTTTCTGGCCCAAATGGGTGTCTTCGCCAATCTACCCACTCCTCCTTGCCAGCCTTCCCAGTTCTCCATCCGTGTTATACTGCTCTCAGTCAGCACCCAACTCTTCTCCATCAGGGCTAGACTCAGACTGAATTCCTCTCAGCATTCAGTTCTGAAGTCTTTCTCTGCTCAACTCACATTAACCATTCAAATTCCACCAGGGGGTCCGGCAGCCCTAGTTCAAGTGTGACTTTGGGCCTAAGGTTACCAACCCCAAGGTGGAGTCTGGAATTCTGTTGGAATTAGATCTGATCTCCAGACTACAGAGATCAGTTCCCTAGGATGACATTGGAACTTCAGAAGACAGACTTTTTAGTATACAATAGAGTTTAGGAGAAACTGCAGTCTTAATGTGATATTACATCCATGCTGACTTCCATCCCCACCCCAGACTCCACCCTCCCAAGGCACAACCCCCAAATTCCCAGTAGTGTCCCAAGCCAGAGTTCGGAATGACCTTTGGGCCTCACTCACCTGTAGACTTGCCAGCCTCCAGGTGGAGCCTGGAGATCTCCCAAAATTACAGCTCATCTCCAAACTGCAGAGGTCAGTTCCGCTGGAGAAAATGGCTGCTTTGGAAGGTAGACTCTGTTGGGTTCCTTTCCCTCTCCAAACCCTGCCCTCTCCAGGGACCTCTCAAAATCTCCAGGAATGTCTCAATCGCGAAGTGGCAACCCTACGAAAACTCAACCACGGGCTACTTTTGCATAGTTGTTGAATCATAGCACCAGGGGAAGTTCATAGAAAAAGAGCTAGGGGAACTCATTAGCTTAACTCATTAGCATATGCCACACCCCCTGACATCAGGGGCCCGGCGGTGGACCTGCAAGGCCGGTGGGAGTGCGAGGAAGCCCCGCCAAGGCCCTCCCTGGCCCCAGGCAGGCAGGGGTGGGGAGAGGCGGGGAGGAAGCAACTTACCCTCCCTCTTCTCCTGCCTCCTCCTGGCTGAATGAGGGCCGGAAGCGGGGCGGCCGGAAGCAAGGGGCGGGGCTTCGTCATGTGCCCCGCCCCCTTGTACCCCACCCGGGGGAACTGCGATCCCCCGCGATCCCCCCCAAAAGCACTGTAAAGTACAAGCACATTACTGAGGGAAATGCAGTAAGGCACAACAGATTCGAACAACACGAATGAACTATAAAAATGTCTCCTGCATTCGGGTTATAATGATACTGTTCATTAGCCAAAGTAGACTCGCTGAAAAGTAGTGAAAGAGAGAAAAAGGGCAGAAAGGAAGCAGCAGGGTGGTTTTTTTTTAACTCATTAAAATGGTGTGTTCAGGGCAAGGATTATGTGCAACCTTCCTCAGATCACGCAAAGCTCAGACACATTATTGGTAGCTCAGCGGTTGATACCTGCGGGCTGGTTCAGACAGTCATTTAGAAGCAAGGTGATTAAGGCTTTACCTGGAAATACCTCTCTGGAAAAGGAGGGATGCAAAAAAGGAAGCATTAACAAAAATCCCCACCATTCATACTTTCTGCTCTGCCTTATATGTCAAGTCCTAGTGATCACCTGTGTTGGCTGCTTCCTGCACAACTGCGGAAACACGCTCAGTGCAGCGGCAGGAGTAAAATAGGGAGGAGGGCTGTTGTGATGTCATTCCCGGTCATGTAAGCAATCACATTACTATCACACTCTAGGAATGAGGGTTGCCAAGCCCCAGGTAGGGCCTGGAGTTCTCCCAGAATTGCAGCTGATCTCCAGATGACAGAGATCAGTTCCCCTGGAGAAAATGGATGGGTTGGAGAGTGGACTTGAAGAAGAAGAGGAGGAGGAGGAGGAGGTTGGATTTATACCCCGCTCTTCACTACCCAAAGGAGTCTCAGAGTGGCATACAAACTCCTTCCCCTTTCCCTCTCCACAACAGGCACCCTATGACGTAGGTGGGCTGAGAGAGCTCTGAGAGAAACTGCTCTTTTTCAAGTACAGCTCTTATCAGAACTACGGCTTGCCCAAGGTCATCCAGCAGGTACAAGCAGAGGAGTGGGGAATCAAACCCGGTTCTCCCAGATTAGAGTCCGCACACTTAACCACTACACCAAACTGGTTCTCAATGTACCCTGCTGACATCTCTCCAAATCTCCAGGAATTTCCCAGCCTGGAACTGGCAATTCTATGGGGCCCATTCCCCACCAGTGGCCGGGGGGGCTTGCCCCCCTACGATGGCATCATATTGCTGCTGAGCTCCCACCCCTCCTGAAACTCTGCCCTCCTCAGTCTCTGCCCCAAGAGCTGGCCATTCTACCACCAGCAGTGTGCGCCCTTTGGAATCCCGCTGCTCTCCATGTCCTGAACTAAAAGGGAGACAACCAGAGAACCTCTTAAAGAGCCAGTTTGATGTAGTGATTAAGTGCGCGGACTCTAATCTAGGAGAACTGGGTTTGATTCCCCGCTCCTCCACGTGCAGCCAGCTGGTGGACCTTTGGCAAGCCATAGTTCTATCAGAGCTGTTCTCTCAAGAAGAGCTCATAAAGGAAACAGAGGAGGCTCAACAAGAATGAAAATAAAAACAGGAAGAAACAAATGGGACACAACAAAGGATTTTGAAGTAAGATTGGAGGTATAAACATAATTTGGATTACTGCGACAGATTTAAAGATATATAATGAGCTTTGAGAACGGTGGTGACGTTCGGGTCTCCAGGAATCCCCCCTCCAACCCTCCCAATGGAAGAGTCCACAATGCTTCCATGGGGAGAAGAACCGTGGGAGACTGCAAAGACTCATTCAGTGTACATGAACCCCAAGGAGGGAAGCTCTTCTTGAGGACCTTTTCAAGAATTAAGATAGAGTGTAACTTGTAGATTAACCTATTCGCTTGTAGTCTATATATACAAACTAGATGTAAGCTGAACAGATACGTAGTTGATAAATCCAATAATAAGCAGAAAGAAAATTTAAGAAATGGATTAATTTCAGTACTCTACGTTTAAAGGCTTAAATTAGTTTAATATCAGAAGATAAGCGAAATGATAATGTTAGAGCAGTTCTTTCAAGAACAGTTTTGGAAAGAGCTCTCAGCCCCACCTACCTCACAGGATGTCTGTTGTGGGGAGGGGAAGGAAAAGGCGTTTGTAAGCCGCTCTGAGACTCCCTTGGGTAGTGAAAGGCGGGGTATAAATCCAATCTCTTCTCTTCTTATAGATCCCCCCCCCATACAGGTAAAGCAAAACTGGGTAAGAACTGAAAATAGAAACCAACAAGGATTCCTCTACTGGCTCAAGCATTAGACTCAAGAAGCCTGTGCAAGGCGAAGTCTTCCGTTGGACAGAGTCATATTTATCTTAAATGTATCGTATCTGATGCTTCTGTGGGAGTGCCTGGAGCTATCCCCGAGGGGAACTTCCTCATGGGACACAGGCTCGGAGACAATTGTTTCTTAGAATGCCTGAAGCTGTTTGCATGAGTGCCAGGCCCTCAATACCACACCATTCTCTAGAGACAGCGATCTTCACAATGCTGATTCTTGCTTCCCGGATCACTCCCACAGACCTTCCTTTGTAGATGGACTCCTCAGGAGCTTATTTTGTATAGTCTGTTCATAAAAGCCTGCTTCTGAGACAACAATGTTGAATAGATTTTTTTAGTCTCGCAATGGATCGGCAGCGATCTGCGCAATGCTGATTCTTGCTTCCAGGATCGCTCCCACGGACCTTCCTTTGTTTGTGGACTCCTCAGGAGCTTATTTTGTACAGTCTGATCATAAAAGCCTGCTTCCGAGACAACAATGTTTAATAGATTTTTTTAGTCTCGCAATGGATCTGATTTGACTTACTATAAAATAAGAATTGTACTTCAAAATGATAAGGGAGCACTCACCGGAGACGCGGAGAGTCGGACTTGACTGTGCGACTGAACAACAACAACTTCAAAACACATGGTCAGTTGTGAAGTATCTGTCAAGTTCAACAGCCCCATACCATTGCAGAGCATACATGCTTGCACGCTTTAATGTTCTGCCATCGGAGGTGCTTTTAGGGAGGTACCGCCAGATACCATATGTAGACAGACTTTGTCCTTAGGGCTCTCCAAAAGATATAGAATCCACTACACACACACCATACTTCATTGCCCCCTCTATAGGGATATCCGATCTCATTTTATTACTCCACTTCTAGAGGGTAAGAGCTGGCACTCTGATGACTCAGTTGTTCACTTTCTTCTGTTTCATTCTAGTTCCGAAATAATGGAGGCTCTTGCAAAATTTTTGTATTATGCAATCAGAAGACGAGGCTTGAATAGCCAAGTGTAAGTGACTGATAGTAAAAGGTAAAAGTTCCCTTGCTCGAAAGCCAGTCGAGTCTGACTCTAGGGTTGCGGTGCTCATCTCCGTTTCAAAGCCGAAGAGCCAGTGCTGTCCGAAGACGTTTCCGTGGTCATGTGGCTGGCATGACTAAACACCAAGGCGCCTGACTGATACATCTTACTATTTCCCTGTATTTCCATGTTTTGTGCTTTCATGTCAATAAAGGTTTTGTATTTGTGTGTGACATGGTCAGTTTTCCTTCCAGCAATGTTTTACTGTTTGGATTGGCAGTTATGAAGAAACAGAAGGGGCAGCATATGTGTTCACATGCATATACACATGCACATCAGAGGCATCAAGGATACTTCCCCTCGAGTCCTGTATTTAGTTAGTCTGTTTTGCCTCACCCTTCCTCCAAGGAGTTCAGGGCACCATGCATGGTTCTCTCTCCTCCTCCATTTTATTCTCATGAGAACCCTGTGAGGTAGATTAGGCTGAGAGAAACTGATGGTCTCAGAGTCATCCAGTAAGTTTCATGGCAAAATGGGGATTTCAAATGGGGTCTTCCGGTTCCTGGTTCAATATTCTAACTCAGAGGCCTGCCAACCTTTTTGAGTCCGAGGACACCTTTGTAATTCGGACACAGGGTGGTGGGCCCAACCACAAAATGGCTGCCATGGGAGGTGAAGCCACTCACAAAATGACTGCCTCAGGAGGCAGAGCCGACCACAAAATTTCAGGGAGCGAGGTTATGCATTAATATAATAGTATCTCTTTAACATGTCAGGCAGACATTCTGTTTAACAGGGTGCCTTTTAAAATGATCGTATTGTTAAAAATACTTCCTTGTATACATCCAGCTTACCTTCAGTCAAGCGGTGAAGATCCTTGTTCTGTCGTGACAACTGCTGCCAAAGCAGCATTTCAAAAAATTTGCACAGCCAATCAGATATCCAGTGGCCAATCAGAAGCCCTGCTGGGCAAGAGCCCCACCCACTTTCTAAAATCAATCGGTGTCTGTGGCCACCATGGTGAGACCCCTGTTCTGACAACTACTGGCTCCCTTAATGCTAAGACACATGGCGGAATTGTTAGGCCTTGACCCCCTTGGAAGGACGAGCTTGGTACCTATAAACAGGTGACACAAGCAACCTTCCCTCTCCTAGCATCTCACAGGGTCCCTCATTCAAGACTCTTCCCTGGTCTGCAGATAAGAGATCAAAATAGGTCCTACAGTCATATGGAATGTGTGCCATCAAACATTGGCCAGAGGCCTGTCTGAAAAAACTGATCCTAAAGGCACAAAGGTCTGGTTTTTGGCAGCTCTCTTCCCTCTTTAAATCCATCAGTATCAAAAGATTGATTTTCTCAGAAAGGGCAGTAGATCTAACTAACCCCCCCCTATCTTTTCTGACCTTTCCCTGCCTGGCCATCCTAAGTAAATATCTAGTAAAAACCATTTTAATCCCATAATCCTGTGTCTGATAGTTGTCTTGTCCTGGCAAATAGAGGTCACCAAACACAATAGACACTCCACATGTAATTCCTGGGCATGTTATGAAGCTTCCATGCTCAAACAACATTGTTTCATTCACACCATCACAGCAATGCTCTAAGAACAATCACATCATGTCCCCAAAAGAGTATAACCAGCCACATTCTGTTCAGTAGAGTCTCTCTCTTTCAGTCTCTCCTCGTTGTCGTGTGTGTGTGTTTGGATGTACACTCACAACATGGAGCTGGATACACCCAGTTCATCTCTCTCATCCTTCTCCCTCAGATCTCTGGTTCTGATTCTTTGGATAGGTAAATATAGTCCCGTGTAAAATAAGTCCCCCTCTCAGTCTCTATAAGCTACCACCTTTATTTTCTGAACCTGTATGTGTGTTTATACAGTGCTTTTCAATTATTACATTTTTGGTTTTATTCTTTACTTTTCTTTAATAACAACTGACTTGAAGAAGCCTAGTGGATTAATGAAATTTTGAACATTCATCTCTAGCTGGTGATGGGTGAACTCCTCAGTGTTCGGCCTGAAATCTGCTCACATTTTTGCAAGCATCCCCATTGAGAACGTGAAAATATTTATTTATTTAAAACATTTTTTATCCCACTTTCCCCCATTGGATTCAAGGCAGCGAGCAATGCCAGCAACCAGGTTGCAAGGATACAAATGACACTAGTCCAAGTAATACAGTTAAAACAACCATAAACAAACAAACATTTTTTCAAATTTAAAAGCTCTCAGGATTGCACTAGACCTTAAATCCTAGTTCAACCCTGTGCCCAAACTTACAAGTTTACCCCTGTAATTATCTCGGGGTATTTTTTGTTTCCACATTACATTGAGGTAATCCTGATGCTGTTAAAGTGCTGCACTCAATTCTTTTCCCGGGATAAACGGATGCTGTTATAACCAGGGATAAATGCAAAGTATTGTGTCGCGAATTGAACTCTGAGAAAACCATGGATGAGATCCAAGTGCGGAGAGGACCAAAGGGATCGGATGAGCGCAGCCAAATTTGATGACCCGATTTACCCTCCACCAAAGGCTGTCTTACAAACCTTCCTAAATGTAGTGACCTTTGTGAGTGTTCAACTGGATGCTCCCAAAGATGTGTATGAAAGCACACGCAAGTGCCCATCCCTCCCTGCCAGTTTTCTTCGTCGACAAACCTTATCTTTTCAAAGGGTGTGTGGGTACATGTGGGTACGAGCAACCTGCCACGGAGCATGGGATAAACATTAGTCTTTAAGCTGCCAGTGGACCTCTGCTTTGTTTTGCTACGACAGATTAATGTGACCACCCCACTGGAATGATCGTGGCTTCTAAAACCAGGGTTGATTTCCAAGCAGGATCTTCCTACCAAGTTCTGTCGGGAACGAGAGTTTCCACTGCATCCTGAAACAAATCAGAATTCGCATCTGCTCCAGCAATCCAGTAAGTTGTGAGCATGCCTCAACCGCCAGCTCACTATGTGAAGATAAATGCTGCCAGATGCAAAAACCCACCCACCACTCTGAATACCATTTGTTTTTAATTGCACACAAGTTGGCAACATGAGGTGCTCGACTCAAGAGAACATGGAGCAGCTGAAGTTGAATTTTAGAATGTGTTATTTGCAAGGATTTCCACATCACTATCCAGGACCGTAGCTACTGCGGGGCCCACGGGGCCCGGCACCCTAGTGGTTTTTGTGGGCTTCCTCCCCAAGAATTGACTCCCCCTTCTCCCCTGGGACCCCTCACCACGATTGCCTGTCAGCCTGTCAGCAGGGAGATGAGGGTGGTGATGTCAGAGGCGGCGGCACAAGCAGCAGCGCTGGTGAGGCTGGGCTGAGAGAGTGGCCCGGGCAGGCAGCAAGCATGAATGGTGGAGAAGGGAGAAGCCTCCATCTTGGACTGCCACCTGACACTTGCCGTACCACCTGCCAGCAGGTAAACCTGGCCAGGCCAGGCAAGGCAAGGATGCAGGTGGACACCTCCTCTGGCTCCGACTAGGAGCGCTCAGCTGTGCTGTGACACATCAGACCAGCCACCAAAGGCCTCGTCTCTCCCAGCTCTGGGAGGGAGCTGAGAGCAGAGGCCAGGCTTCCCCTGGCCCCGCACCACAGGAAGGGGCACTGGGGATCCTTTGGGAGGGACCCCCCTGAGTAAAACATTGCCCCCTCGTGCAAAATGCTGCTAGCTGTGGGGCTGTCACTAAAAGTCTCCCAAAGACAAAAAAGCCACGGGGATTAGGAAACAGGGACCAGGGGTCATTTCGTAGAAAAAGAGGTGCAGGAGCTCATTAGCGTAACTCATTAGCATGACTTATTTGCATATGCCACACCCCCTGACATCACCGGAAGTGTGTCAGAAGGCAATATCCACCGCTCAGGCTCCACCGGACTGTTTTGGATTGCTAGCTATTTGGGGGGGGGGGAACGTGCAGATCTGTCCTTGCAGAGGAGGGAGAGCTTGTACCTGTATAAAACTTGGTCTTAAAGGTGCCACTGGACTGTTTTGGATTGCTAGCTA
>NW_015176562.1:1258-5485 GCF_001447785.1 Gekko japonicus | reverse complement strand
CAGTTCCCTGTCATTCTCATCGCTTCTCGGCCTTTTGGCTGGGAAAGCATTATCTAACTAAGTTCCCTGCCATTCTCCTTGTAGGTAGTGTTCACAGAGACTGAAGGCTGATGCGCTATCCATCTGTGTCCAAGCAGCTCTCACAGCTTATCGTCAAAAGAAAACATTTTACATTTTTTTTTGTTGAGACATACTACTTGGGTGTCTCTGTGTGCCTTACAATGATGACAACATAACTCAGTGTCTGTCAATGGCTGCTGAGTGGTCTGGCTCAATTCCCATATGTGTATTTCAACCAGACCCGTAGCCACTTGGGGCGACACCCCCCAAGAATATGCCCTGCCCCCTCAGGAGGGGAGGGACCCAGCAGGCGTGGCCTCGCCAGGTTTTCCTGCTTCCACAGCCAACTGCTGAGAGGCAAGGCTGTGCCTCTCTCTCCCTCCCATCCTGCTGGCTCCCTCCCCTCGTGAGGGGGCTGAGTTGTGGCCAAGTAGGATGGGAGGGAGAGGTGGGACTCTGAAGAGCAGGGAGGGGGAAGAGTTAAAACAGCAGAGCTGTGCAGGACGGGAGGTGGAGCTGGAGCACGCTCCCACCAGATCAGCTGGCCTGCTGGTGGCCACCCGAAGTAGCTAGCTAACCAACAGCCAAGCTGCTTTGGTGTGCAGGAATGAGTACGGTAGGCACCAGTTTTCCCCGAGTGTGGCTAAGGAGGCAGGGAGCGAGCTCTGTGCGCGCCACTACTCCGAGCCTCGCAGACCAGGAATAGGACTGAGGCCAAGCAGCACCAGAGCCAGCTTGGTGTAGTGGTTAAGTGCGCGGACTCTAATCTGGGAGAACCAGGTTTGATTCCCCACTCCTCCACTTGCACCTGGCTGGTGTGACCTTGGGCAAGCCATAGTTCTGACAAGAGCTGTTCTTGAAAAAGAGCAGTTTCTGTCAGAGCTCTCTCAGTCCCACCTACCTCAGAGGGTGGGGAGGGGAAGGGAAGGGAAAGGAGTTTGTAAGCCGCTCTGAGACTCCTCTGGGTAGTGAAGGGCGGGGTATAAATCCAATGTCTTCTCTTCTTCTTCTTCTAGTCATTGAGAAGAAAGAGGTGGTGGTCACGTGCATGAGAGTGAAGATGGGGTCAGCCAGTCAACGCTTGCCAGTAACTGCCTCAGCTTCATTGCTCCGCCGCCTTCCCCACGCGGAGCTGGAGGAGGCCCTGTTGCTCCCCTGACTCCTCAGCTGGTGGGGTGTCAGAGCCCAGCCTTGTTCTGTTTTCCACACCACCTCGTTTGGGGGGGAAGGGAGAGACTGGTGTGGGACAGTGCTGGGGGTTTGGCTTTATTGCACAGAAACAGGAAGATCTGGCAGGAAGACCCAGCGCGTACCCCCCACCCCGATGCTGTCCCAAATAATTTTTTTCTGTCCAAGGGGCTGATTCCAACCCAGCCTCATGGGAGTTGTAACAGCAGAATCCTAAACAGAGTTATGCCCTTCTAAATCCATGGAGGTCAATGGGTGCAAAAAGAGGTCACTCCACTTAGTATTGTAATGCTGAACTACTCAAAGGGATGTGTCCCAGGCTTGCTCCAACACCATGTCTCTGGCACCCAGTGGCCACACTGACAACTAAAAGAAGGATCAGGAAAGCGTGACCAAGCAAAGACACTGCAGCACAACTATTCAAAGAGCCAGAGCTGCTAATCTGGCATTTGAGCCCTCTATCAAACGGTGGAATTGAGGCAGTCTAATGCAGAGCTGGATTCGCTTCTTAGCTCACCTGCCCATTGCATCAAAGTTCTCAGCTATCTTGGAGATCCTTTGATAGAAAGCTGTTGGGAGGGAGCAAGGACATGACACATTACCTTCAGTGTTCTTTGCGGGTGGTACTTTTAGGTAATTTCTCTTTCACTTGGTTAAATCTTCATCCACAATGTACTTATGAGTGATTTCAGACGCAAAGAATCCCCCTCCCCACCCAGACACCTGCAAATGACTTTCAGTTCGGCGTGATGGTTGAGAACATGGAGTCCAATCTAGGAGAACCGGGTTTGATTCCTTCTACTTTCTATAGACTCCTGTTGCTTGACATAAAAGAAGTGTTCGAAGAGTCCATAACTTTTGCCCCAAGGTCACTTATCTTGATCTTGTGTTTTTCTTTCCCTTTGGAAGACTTACTACCAAGTAAAGCTACACAACTTTCTCTGGTAGCTTCTATTGCTACCCTATGGATCATTTGAAACTACTCTACCCTCTTGACTTGACCTGAAATTCCCCATTTCAGTTGTGCCTCGTTTGAGCAAATTAAGAACAAAAGAAGAGCCCTGCTAGATCAGACCAATAGTCCATCTAGTCCAGCAACCTGTCTCACACAGTGGCCAACCAGTTCCTCTGAAGGGCCAACAGCAGGGCATAGAGGCCAAGGCCTTCCCCAGAGGTTGCCTCCTGGCTCTGGGATTCAGAGGCTTAGTGCCTCTGAATGTGGAGGTTCCCCTCAGTTACCACAGCGAGTTGCCAGTGATAGACCTATCCTCCATGAATCTATCTAATCCCTTTGAAAGCTGTTTATTCCTGTGGCCATCACTACATCCTCTGGCAGCGAACACCACATTTTAATCACTCTCTATGCAAATAAGTAATTTCCTTTCCCCCCATCCTGGATCTACTGCCCATCAGCTTTTAATCTGATTCTTTATTTTCATTTAATTTCTGTTTCCTTGAGCCAGATTCTTTTTCCATGACAAAATGCACACCCTTTCCAACTTTATTCATGCTCCAGGGTCTAGATATCCTAGCTGTGCCAATGAATACAGCAACTGAAGCGTACTAGCAGTAAAACTGTACCGAGGGAAGGTTCGAATGTGTGCCGTTTGATAAGCCCCATTGCATACGGTTTCAGAAGAAGTCATTGTCGTCCAAGCTCAGGTATCTTTGCCTAGAAATCTTATTGCAAATCACAAATGAAATATTCATCCTGATATAAGTTTAGTGCAGGGGGCTGTTTGATGTTGTTTCTCGATGCAGGGTGATGGTGGGGATCAGGCTAATATCACCGAGTTCACACGCTTTGTTGTGTGAACACCAGGTCATATACACTGGGGGGTGGGATGGCATGGAAAGATCTAGTAGAGACGAAAAATGAGCATGCTTCTATCATGATAAAAAAATGTGCACCTGCAAACCAAGAGCCCAGACAGAGCTGGACATATGCGCAGACACAGCTCCCTCGACGATTATAGTGTCGTTAACCAGTTTGGTGTAGCGATTAAGTGTGCGGACTCTAATCTGGGAGAACCGGGTTTGATTCCCCACTCCTCCACTTGCAGCTGCTGGGTGACCTTGGGCAAGCCATAGTTCTGTCAGAGCTGTCCTCTCAAGGACAGTTCAGGAAAGAGCTCTCTCAGCCCCACCTACCTCACAGGGTGTTTGTTGTGGGGAGGAGACGGGGAAGGAGCTTGTAAGACACTCTGAGACTCCAAGTGAAGGGCGGGGTATAAATCCAATCTCCTCCTCCTCGTCCTCCTCGTCCTCCTCGTCCTCGCTTTGTGTACCTTGTATAACATCTGTTCACCCTGCAAATGTTTGATGCACACCCTTTAATACTGCACAGAGGAAAAGAGGGGGCATGCCTAATCCCAGGGCAGTTCTCCCACCAAGGATCACTGGCCCAACCACACCTGCACACCCCTTATACATTGCCGAAGGTTCTGCTCGGCCTTGTCTTTCTGTATTCATGTACTCTTCAATAGTACATTCCTGCCGATTGCTTTGGGGGAAGATACACTGGAGGAAATAAAAATATCACTCTCGACCATTAAAAATGTCTCAGCTGCTGCAGCGTGTAAATTGTCAGACAGCATTTATTTATTTATGACAATTATAAGCCACCTTTCTCAAAAATTAGGACTTATTTGCACTGCATGGAGCCTTAGTGCTTGTGCACCTTTATTCTTAAGATGTGCCTCTGCTCTGAAGTTAAACCACTAGAGACCGGGGAGGGAGCAGAGCTCTGAAAAATGCCACACCTAGCAGCTATGGGATGTTATCAGATCATGAGACAACTCTGGTTCACCTTCAAGGTTCAACTTTCTTTGATGCCTTTTCCCATTTGAGACAAAACTATGGTCATGTTGGCTGCCCATGATAGCAAACAACATTTGATAGATAGGGTGCTGTTAAAATCGAGACTGATTTTTGCATCATTTGATAAATGGTGGCCCCGGTCACATGGGCCAGATATCG
>NW_015176562.1:0-1170 GCF_001447785.1 Gekko japonicus | reverse complement strand
GCTCCACTTCCCAGATGTTGGGGTGTGATCGCGCCTGGATAATCCGCCCACCATCTGTGCCTCTCCCGTGGCAACTTTGCCGTGTGACCGGGGCCGGTGTAAAATGTAGTATAAAAATGGCATAAAAGACCCAGACCAAGATGAGAAACGGGTCCCCCAAAATAGGTGGAAAAGAAACAGTGTGACCACTAGATAGGTAGGTAGGTAGATAGATGATAATGATAGGTAGATGATAGGTAGGTAGACAGACAGAAAGACAGATATCCTCACTAGTAACTTTAACTTAACAGGGCATTCCCCCCAAAGGAAAAAGAAAAGGCAAAATGCGGAGAACAGAGTACCAGGAGCAAGAACCAGTAGACGGGGGCAGTTCCTGGTACAGATGGGTAGCTGGAATGTATGGCACTAACATGAGTACATAGTTCCAGGTGGTCAGCCGTGTCGGTCTGAAGCAGTAGAACAAATTTAGAGTCTAGTGGCACCTTTAAGACCAACAAAGCATTAGGACCAGACGTTCCCCGGTGTCTTTGAACTCCGCTTCCGTTGCAGGGCAGCACGGGGTGCCGGTGGCTGCGGGTCTTTTCCCAGATGCTGCTGTCTGATCGTGCCCTTTAGATCTGTCAGGCATTCGCAGCTGAGTCGGATCTAAAGGCACGTCTGATGGCAGCCTTAGAGAAAACTAAAAATTAGGAGAAAGTATAGGCTAGAATCCCTCTCACAGGCATGCTAGATTTCTAGGTGTGGAATCTGGATTTGTATGGAGGACCTGTCAATCTTGTGAGGATGCAAGGATAGAGATATAGTTAAGCATTAGGGGTGTGCATTCAGATACACCTGAGCTGGCATCCAAAATATATTCAGGAATTTTTCAGAAAACTGGGGGGGGGGAAATGGTCCCCAAAATCCTGGAAATATTTGTGATTTACTGAGACGTTTGGGAGGCAGCATTTGCAGGGTCTTGGGGGCTGTTCTTCCTTTCCTTTTCTCCCCCCCTTTGTTTCTGTGTCTGGGGGAGGGTTTCAAGAAACCCCCCCTTCTTTGCCAGCCTTGCTTTGTGTCCCCCTCCTGGTTTTTTGCACGGGGCTTGCAGAATCTCCACCTCCCCCTGTCTGGATTTGTGGGGATTCTGTGGTTTGACATCTGTCCTGTTGGGTTTGCACTGCCACAGTG
>NW_015176561.1:111247-123171 GCF_001447785.1 Gekko japonicus | reverse complement strand
CCAGGGGATTCCTGCACTGCTGTCCTACAGAAAACGACTTGGCACTTTTTCATCCAGGCATCTCTGGACTCTTCCCTACAAGGCTGCTAGCCCCACTGGGACTGAGGATGGCCCCTCTGGTTCCAGGCTGGGGGAGGGGAGATGTCCCCCAGGGGGCTCTTCTTGCCACATCTTTGTGCTACTCCTCCCATATGAATTGACTCTCTCCCTTTCTGGCTTCCCCCCCATGGGCCAGCTTTCCAGTGTGATGTAGAGAAATTGCTTCCTTCTCCTCCTTGCAGGCCGGGGTGTCCTTCGAGGAGGTGGCCGTGGACTTCACCCGGGGGGAGTGGGCCCTGCTGCGCCCGGCCCAGAGAGCGCTCTACAAAGAGGTCATGCTGGAGAACTTTGGGAACGTGGCCTCTCTGGGTGAGGAGGAGCCCACTTTCCTTCTTGCAGTGAGGAGTTGACAATGAGGAAACCTTTCAGGAGGAGGGACGTGGTGTCAGGCTGTCTGCCCTGGTCCCAGTGGGTGGTCTCTGCCCCCCTCCGCGATTTTCCCTCTGAGGGTGGGGAGGGTCCTCCTGTGCTCTCCTTGCAGAGAGAGGGAGCCCCCGCCTGGCAGTCCTGTGCCTGAGCCAAGGGAGAGGAGGTGCCGGGGGAGGCATGGTCTGTAGACGGTGTGTGGTGGGGTATAAGCAGAGGGCTTCCCTCCAGTCTGGGCCTGGCCTTCCCCGGGCTGAGAAGTGGCTGCGGAAGGAACTCTGCTGTCTTTTCTGTCATCTTAGCATTTCCACCTCACCTTGGCATGGGACAGGCACAGCATTGCCAGTCCCAGTGTTATGTCATGAACAGACTGGCATAAAAGACACTACAGATATCCAACCATCATGTCAGTATATTATTGATCTCAAAGTTATTTTGATCGTTATAAGCAGGGCTCTTTTTGTAGAAAAAGCCCAGCAGGAACTCATTAGCATAATAGGCCACATCCAACAGCAGAAACTCATTAGCATATTAGGCCGCACACTCCAACAGCACAGTTCATTAGCATATTAGGCCACACCCCCATGTCTTCCCTTGACTTGCCCAGGTGCCCGACGGCTGTGGGATGCCTGGCAAGCCGGCCCTTAAATGCCTCCCCGATCCTTTCAACCGCCCCCCCCCCGTCCCGCCCGCTTCAGAGTTGCTGGGGGGGGGGGGTCGCTCTCCAGGCCTTCCCTCTGTAGCCACACATGCAGAGGTTTTGGCTGTAGTGGGCGTGGCCAACTCTGAAGCCAGCTGGAACTCCGTTCCTGTGCGTTCCTGCCCAAAAATAGCCCTGGTATAAGTGATTGCTGACGAGACTGTTTGAAACCCTTATTGAAGGTATTTAACCATGGATCTTTTTTCTGTCAAAAATTTTGTTTAAAAATTCGGGGGGGAAACTTTGAAAAACATATTAATGTCGATGTGTGCAAATTGTTTTCTATTGAAGGTTTGTTCAGGCGAAGAGACGAAATGGAGCTCAATCCGGAGGTTCTCGTCACTTTATAACAATCAAAATAACTTCACGTATCTTAATAATCACAATGACTTCATGAATGCTTTATTAATTGTATTTACTGTCGCAATAATATTATTTACAGTTACTCTTTGAGATCAATAATATCCTGAGCTAAGACAAAAATGTGTAAGACAAAAGTGTGTAGCTCACTCTCACTCATCTTAGAGGGAACACTAGTCTTGACCGTATATGGTACTTCATCCCACCCCTATTACTTGCCTGTTGTGTGTTTCTGGAGGGATAGTCAATCAGGCTTGGAATTGTTGAATTTATGGGCACACAGAGGAGGTCTGATTTTGTGGGGTTTCCCCCTAATAAAGCAGGACTTCTGATGACCAAACCTGACCTCATATCCTGGCTGGAAGAAGAGGAAGGGCTGTTTCTCCCGGGCTGCGATGAAGAGGAGGGATTGGCAGGTAGGGGCTGAAGATCTCTGTCTTGGGACAGTGTGTCGCCCGCGCCTTCCTTCTGAGGGCTGGTGAATGTCTGTGGCCTTGCTTATCTTCAAGGTTTGCCCTGAAAAGAGCTTGGATGAATGGTGGGTGCTGAGATGGTACCAGTAGATCTTCAGCCCAGGAGAAGAGTTCCCTTCTCCCTAGTCACATGGCCCTGATGCCAAATCTAGCCCAGCATGGTCCACTCTGGAAGGTAGAGTTTTTCGGTCCAGGGTGTCTGCCAGCCCTGTTTCGCCTGAGATCCCCTTTCACTAGAGATGTTAGGCCTTGACGCTGGCTCTGTCGCGTAGAGCGTTGAAGTGTTAATTGCCCTTAGACCAAGTGCGCAGTTATGCCAGCTGGGGCTAGCAATAGCAAGCCTCACAGACACAGTTTACAGTTTATTTAAAGGTAAAGATTCCCTTGCTTGAAAGCCAGTCGAGTCCGACTCTAGGGTTGCGGTGCTCATCTCCGTTTCAAAGCCGAAGAGCCAGCGCTGTCTGAAGACGTTTCCGTGGTCATGTGGCCGGCATGACTAAACACCAAGGCGCACGGAACGCTGTTACCTTCCCACCGAAGTGGTCCCTATTTATCTACTTGCAATTTCTTGCTTTCGAACTGCTAGGTTGGCAGGAGCTGGAACTAGAGACGGGAGCTCACTCCGTCATGCGGCACACACATAAACTCAAGGTAACTCGGGATTGGCCATCCAGGTTAGGAGCCGGGACCCTCCAGCAGGGAGCCCCTCCCTTCTCTTTCCCGATCTCCTCTCACCTTGCGGATTGTCCCCCCCACCTCGCTCGACTCCCTCCTCCTGTCTGTTCAGCCTCCTTCTATCTGTCCTCCCAGCCATAGAATCATAGAATGTTAGAGCTGGGAGGGACCTTGCAGGTCATCTAGTCGAAGCCCCTTGCACTCTGCAGAAGTGTAGCCGAAAGATAGCCCTACAACATACCCAGAAGATGGTCGTCCAGCCTCTGCTTGAAAACATCCAGCGAAGGAGCATCCACCACCTCCCGAGGCAGACTGTTCCACTGCTCAACCACTCTTACAGTCCAGAAGTTTCTCCTGATATTTAACTGGTATTGACTCCCTTGTCATTTCCACCCATTCGATCTAGTCTTGCAATCCGAAGCGAGAGAGAATAGATCCGCTCCATTTTCTACACGACAGCCCTTCAGATACTTGGAAGACTGCAATCATGTCCCCTCTAAGCCTTCTCTTTCCCAGGATAAACAGACCCAACTCTCTCAGCCTTTCCTCCTAAGACTCCTAAGACTTGGATCCCAACCCTCTCACCGTCCTCGTCGCCCTCTTTTCTCTTTCCTTTGCAACTGCAGTCTGTCTCTTCCCCCCTCGCCCCATTTTTCACCGAGTGATGTCAGGGACTTCTAAAAGCAACATAGACCAAAAGTTCCCTCCATGGGGTGTTATTTTTCCTTTCTCTGCGTCTGATTTTCCCCCCCTTTTCCTGCTCTTAAGGAGCCCTCTTTCCAAGTGGTTCTGATGCTTACAGCACATGGAGCTGCCCAAGAGAGCAGCTTGCCCAGACAGGGGGGGGGATGGGATGCGGGGGGGCTCGCCCTCCCTCGGTTGCTTGCAGCTGCTATCTCTACTGGCTTCCTTGCCTGGGCCTGCGTGCTCCGCTATGCCCCTTTTTGGGAAGCTGGTTCCCAACTGGAGTCTGGGGCTCTCTTGTTACTTATTGTGTGGCTGAGTTGCCCGCTGTGCCTGCTGCACGGGACTGGCTGGCTAGTTAGAGACGGGGAGAGAGGGGGCGGTAAATGGAGGGACAGACAAACACGTCCACCCACCCACTGTTCTAAGTGAGGGCAGAGACTTAACAACACCAATTCCAGCAACTGAACTGTTTACTATATAAAGCATAAAGGTAAAGGTTTCCCTTGCTCAAAAGCCAGTCGAATCCAACTCTAGGGTTGCGGTGCTCATCTCCGTTTCAAAGCCGAAGAGCCAGCGCTGTCCAAAGATGTTTCTGTGGTCATGTGGCCGGCATGACTAAACACCAAGGCGCATGGAACGCTGTGACCTTCCCACCGAAGTGGTCCCTAATTATCTATTTGCAATTTCTTGCTTTCGAACTGCTAGGTTGGCAGGAGCTGGAACTAGAGACGGGAGCTCACTCCATCATGCGGCACACTCGGGTCTCGAACTGCTGGACTACCAACCTTCCACAGCCTGCAGTTCAGCGTCTTAACCACTTGAGCCACTGCAGCTCCCTTTAGGTGCTACTGGGCTCAAAATTAGGTATTTGTCGAAAGTGTCACATGATCACACCAGGTATCCCTTTCTCTCAGCAGGAGACTTGTGGCAGTCAGCGAATGAAGCTGAAGAACACCGATGGATGGAAAAAGAGGATACATATTCAGATGCAAAGGAGAGCTTTGAATATTTGGAGGCACCAAGGAAGGAGGAGGGAAAACCCCCACCTAAAAGGAGGAATAATTCTTGTCTTTTAGAGAGAAATGAGTATCTACAGCAAAAAATATGTCGAGGAGACAGCAGGACAGGAATGAGTGCACTGCAAGCAGGGAACATGTCACTGAAAAGTCAGTTCTTAATATCCAACAAAGGGTGCGTAAGAGAAAGGAAACATATAAATGTGTGGAGTGTGAAAAAAGCTTCAGGCGGAAAGATCATCTTACTTCCCATCAACGAATTCACACAAAGGAGAAACCATACAAATGTATGGAGTGTGGGAAAAGCTTTGGTCACAGTAATGCTCTCACTTCCCATCAAAGAATTCACACAGGGGAGAAACCATATAAATGCCTGGAGTGTGGGAAAAGCTTCAGTCACAGTACGCACCTTAATGTCCATCAAAGAACTCACACAGGGGAGAAACCATATAAATGCCTGGATTGTGGGAAAACCTTCAGTCATAATTCCAGTCTTACTTCCCATCAAAGAATTCACACAGGGGAGAAACCATATAAATGCCTGGAATGTGGGAAAAGCTTCAGTCAGAGTGGACACCTTCATGTTCATCAGAAAACTCATACAGGGGACAAGCCATATAAATGCCTGGAGTGTGGGAAAAGCTTCAGTCAGAGTTCCAATCTTACTTCCCATCAAAGAATTCACACAGGGGAGAAACCATATCAATGCCTGGAGTGTGGGAAAAGCTTCACCGACAGATCCAGTCTTATTACCCATCAGAGAATTCACACAGGCGAGAAACCATACAAATGCCTGGAGTGTGGGAAAAGATTCACTGACAATTCCGCTCTTAATTCCCATCTAAGAATTCACACAGGGGAGAAGAAATATAAATGCCTGGACTGTGGGAAAAGCTTCAGTCAGAGTTGCAGTCTTACTGCCCATCAAAGAACTCACACAGGGGAGAAACCATATAAATGCCTGGAGTGTGGGAAAAGCTTCAGTCGGAGTGACAAACTTATTTCCCATCAAAGAATTCACACAGGAGAGAAACCATACAAATGCCTAGAGTGTGGGAAAAGCTTCAGGAAGAGTGGACATCTTACTTCCCACCAAAGGATGCACACGGGAGAAACAGTATAAATGTCCAGAGTGTGGGAAATGTTTTAGTCAGAGTTCATACCTTTGTGTTCAGCAGAAAATTCACACAGGAGAAGCCATATAAATGCCTCCCAGACCCTTTGACACTGTTGTAGAGATCAGCTTGGAAATTCCGGTTGGTATCAAATGCTATGGCTTACTCATTGTTGGGCACAAGACAGAACACACAGATCTTACCCATTCTGCCATCACTCTATCGGTTACCAGTCAGTTACTTCCGTCCAAGGTTCTAGGTTATCACCTTCGAGGGTCTTCATGTCCCTCTCCCAGGATACTTGACCACAGCAACTTGGCTTATCTGAGCAGAGACTCCTGAAGGTGTCAGTCTGCAAATGGGGAAGACTGGCTGCGGCCTGTATATGCATATTCTCTGTGGTGGCCCCCACCCTGTGGAACGGCCTGCTTGAGGGGGTCAGGAGGGCTCCCCCACCTCTGTGTAATGCAGAAATGGTTAAGAGGGCATTTTCAGAAAGAGAATGGGAGCACGGTCATTGTCTGTGGGAAAATTCAAATCCTTTTCATTGCTATCTTTGTTCCAAACATGAAACTGTGACCCTGCGTCAATTATTTTGTATTTATAGGGAATTATTATCAATTTGTCAACTTAGATAGTATGTGAGAAATAATTGTGGGAGCCATATAGAGAAGCATGAATTGCGCAATTTGAAAAACTGAGGAGGTAAAAAATATAATAGAGAGCTGAATTGATTAACTTATTAACTTACTATTAACTGCACAGTTTATTTTCATTGATGTGTTAAAACATGTAAGATCAACTTGTTAACTTTTTTGTGAAAATTAATAAAAAGAATGGGGGATGATGCCAAGAGGTATCTCCAATAATTTGGACGGAACTACTAAGTCCCGAGCAGTGTCGAATACAGGTACTTAAGAAAGTGGTGCGGCGGACATCATCCCCTTCAATTTTATTTATTTATTCGTTTATTTATTTATTAGATTTATAGGCCGCCCTTCTCGCAAGCGGGCTCAGGGCGGCTTACAGATGAGGCAAACATGCCAATAATTAAAACAGCTAAAACCTGATAAAACAATTAATCAATTATACAATACAAGGTGCTCGAGTTGTCTCAAAGTCCTCAGTAACAAGATGGGCTTCCGGTATTGGTAGTTTCAAGTCAATTGTATCATTCCAGGTGGAAATACCCTTCATTCTTCATCCCAGGGCCATCGCACCCCCCCAGATGTTACTCAAGCCAGTCGGTGGTGGTGGTGCAGAGGTAGCGGTGGCAGCTCCTACTCAAAAGCCTGGTGGAAGAGCTCCGTCTTGCAGGCCCTGCGGAACTGCGCAAGGTCCCGCAGGGCCTTGATCTCCTCCGGGAGCTTGTTCCACCAGGTAGGGGCCGCCACTGAAAAAGCCCTGGCCCTGGTTGCAGCAAGCTTAGTATCTTTAGGGCCTGGGGTTACCAGGAGGTGTTGACTCCCTGACCGTAGTGCCCTTGGGGGAACATATGGGGAAAGGCGGTCCCTCAGGTATGCCGGACCCTGGCCATATAGGGCTTTAAAGGTAAGAACCAGCACTTTGAAGCGAAACCGGTACGCTATTGGCAGTCGGTGCAGCGCTTTCAGCACAGGCTGGATGTGGTCCCGGCCAGAGAGACCCATCAACAGCCTGGCCGCAGCATTCTGCACTAGCCGCAGCTTCCGGATTTGTGACAAAGGCAGCCCCATGTAGAGAGCGTTACTGTAGTCTAGCCTCGAGGTGACCATCGCATGGATCACTCTGGCCAGGTCATCACGATCAAGGAAGGGAACCAACTGCTGAGCCAGCCGAAGATGGTAAAAGGCTGACTTGGCAGTGGCTGCCACCTGGGCCTCCATCGTTAAGGAGGAGTCCAGGAGCACACCCAGGCTCCTAACCTCCGACGCTGGCACCAAAGGCACCCCATCGAAGGTCGGGAGGGGGAGTCTCAACCCCGAACCAACCCGATTCAGGCCCAGGACCTCCATCTTCACCGGGTTTAGTTTCAGCCGACTCAGTCTGAGCCAGCCAGCCACAGCTTGCAATGCCCGATGAAGGTCATCTGGGCTGGAGTTCGACTGGCCTCCCAACATCAGATAGAGCTGGGTGTCATCTGCGTATAGGTGACACCCAAGCCCACTTCTCCGGGCAATTTTGGCAAGGGGGCGCATGTAGAAGTTAAACAACCTCGGGGACAGCACCGCCCCCTGAGGCACCCCACAGTCTAGAGGATGCCTCCGGAACTGCTGATCCCCTATCGCCACCCTTTGTCCCCAACCTTGGAGGAAAGAGGCAAGCCATTGAAAGGTGAGGCCCTGAATCCCCACGTTGGCAATAAGAGGCCAGCAACTTGTGGTCGACCGTGTCGAACGCGGCTAACAGATCTAACAGCAACAGTGCCGCCACCCCACCTCGATCCTTCGGAGGTCATCAGTCAGCTATAAGGAAGCGATCCAAACGGTCGAGGTAGGAGTCCCAGTTCCCAGCCTTGGGGTCGAACGGTTCGATGTGGCCTTTGGATGCCATGCCTGTGGTGATTTAGTTCTAGGCGCCCTTAGTGATTCAGCTTGGGCAGGCAGAGAGTAATTTCCCCCATTTGGTTAGGCCTGGGATCCCATCCTCATTGCCAGTTTTGTGTATTGAAAGGCTGGAGACGATTCTCAATCCAAAGGCTTTATTCATAACATCATTCAGCTCTGATCTGCTCTGATAAGAGGGGCACCTAGACTTATACCATTCCAATGTTGAACTATATACAATGTTACTGCTTTCAGGAGGTCTGATTGGACCTAAGCGGAGCTTCCTGATAGGACACTCTGTTGTGGCTCTGGGACCAATAAGAGGTCTTTGTTAGACAGCCAATCGTGACACAGGAAATTAGGATACCTTGCACAACCATGACTCAACAGCAAGGAATAACTCAGAACGTAACAAGAACCACTGACCTATGAAGCCCTTCATGGCCTTGGATCTTGTTACCCGCAGCACCGCCTCTTCCCCGGTGCCCCACAGCTACCACCTGGCATATCTGAGCAGGTGCCGCCCTCCAAATGGGCAGGTCCCAGCAGGTCCCTGTTCATGCCCATTCTCTATGGTGGCCCCCCACCTCGTGGAAGGGCCTGCCTGAGGAAGTCAGGAAGGCTCCCAGACCTCCGTCCTTCCACAAACTGCATACAAGCTAAATGTTAAAGAGGGGAGAGTAGAAGCATAGTGTCTGTGAAAATCTTGCAGAATGTGCCAAGACGTAATGGACATTTTAGAAAAGGGATTGAACTGGAAGAAGAAGGAGGAAAAGAAGAAGAGGAGATTGGATTTATACCCCACCGTTCACTACCCAAAGGTGTCTCAGAGCGGCTTACAAAACTCCTTTCCCTTCCCCTCCCCACAACAGACACCCTGTGAGGCAGGTGGGGCTGAGAGAGCTCTTGACAGAAACTGCTCTTTTTCAAGGACAGCTCTTATCAGAACTATGGCTTGCCCAAGGTCATCCAGCCAGGTGCAAGTGGAGGAGAGGGGAATCAAACCCGGCTCTCCCAGATTAGAGTCCGCGCACTTAACCAAGACACCAAACTGGTGTAGAAGAGATTGGATTTATAGCCCGGCCTTCACTACCCAAAGGTGTCTCAGAGCGGCTTACAAACTCCTTTCCCTTCCCCTCCCCACAACAGACACCCTGTGAGGTAGAAGAAGAAGAAGAGACTGGATTTATACCCTGCCCTTCACTACCCAGAGGAGTCTCAGAGCGGCTTACAATCTCTCCCTTCCCCTCCCCACAACAGACACCCTGTGAAGTAGGGTGGGGCTGAGAGAGCTCTTGACAGAAACTGCTCTTTTTCAGAAACACCTCTGGCAGAACTACGGCTTGCCCAAGGTCATCCAGCCAGGCGCAAGTGGAGGAGTGGGGAATCAAATCCGGTTCTCTCAGATTAGAGTCCGCCCACTTAACCACTACACCAAACCCAGGTGAGTGCTGTTATTATGGAACAGCAATGTAGTCCACTGCGGTAATTGTCACAGATATCCCCAAAGGAGGGAAGGCAATGGGGACAAGCCCAGCCCACAGCCCCAGAACTTGGAAAACATGTGAACCCTGAAAAGGGGGGTGGGGGGATATACAGCACCTACTTCCTATCCTAAAGCTGCACCTGGCAACCCTGGTCGAAACTGTTATTAACAAAGAAGGACAAGATATGTAAGAGAAAATCAGCATGGCTTCTGCAAAAGGAAGTCCTGCCTCACCAACCAGCTCTTCTGGAAGGCCAGCAAACAGGGCATAGAGGCGGAGGCCTTCATAAGAACATAAGAAGAGCCCTCCTGGGTCAGACCAGAGAGGGTCCATCTTGTCCAACCTCCTGTCTCACACAGGGGCCAACCATCTCCTTTGGATGGCCAACAGGGCACAGAGGCCGAGGCCTTCCCTTGATGTTGCCTCCTGGCTCTGGGATTCAGAGGTTTAGTGCCTCTGAATGTGGAGGTTCCGCTCAGTCACTTGGGCTTTCAAGAGGCTTTCGACAAGGTACCTCCGGAGTAATCTTAGCAGTTATGGGACCAGAGGAGGGATTCTCTTATGCACTAAAAATTTGTTAAATGACACAGGAAGCAAAGAGTGGGAACTGGGAATCAATGCACAGTTCCGCCATTGGAGGGGAGGTAGACAGTGGGGGCGATCCAGAAATGGGGGGATCGGAAGTAGCTAGGCCGATGTATATTAGTCCTGCTGGTCCCCATGCATGGGCCAAGGGCTGCAATGCTGCCTCTTAGTCAAGGGGTGTCGAACTCATTTGTTATGAGGGCCGGATCTGGCATAAATGTGACCTTGTTGGGCCGGGCCACATGTGTCATAAAATGTAATGCCAGGTAGTGGAGATATAAACTTTATAAAAGGACACAAACACAAAGGTTTTTTTTTTTTTACTTAAAATAAAAACATGCTTAAAACATTCGCACTCTTGCAATATTTTGGTTATGTAACAATGTCTGATAACTGACACCTCTTGCTCTGAATGATTGCATCAAAATGTCTGTGCTGTTGCAATCTTGAGTGTGCCGTCCAGGTGTGTATCTGTAAGCTACAAACCTACGATGACGCAGCAGCAGCAGCACTGGAAGAAGTAGAAGACAGCCAGTTCCACTGCGGATCTGGTAGAAGCCCTCCGGGAGCCTGATCTAGCCCCCAGGCCGCATGTTTGACATCCCCTGTTCCAAGCTGTGGATTCTTGTGAGCAAAAATTCTACTTTGTGAACTGCGGGCATCCAAGTTGTGAGTGAGCGGTTTGGCTACTGCATGAATTAGTTTGCTCTGGAGCCCTCCTTCCTGAGCGAGGACAAAAATGTGTGAGCTGAAGGCTAAAAGACCTGAGAGCTAGCTCACACTAACTCAGCTTAGAGGGAACACTGGGGGTGGCCTTCGCGGATTGCTGTGCCTCCAGCCAGTTGGCACCCTGGCGCTTCCTCGCCTCCTCCTGGCATAGGTCCACAAAGGAACCCCCCGCGGGAACTGGCCCCCCCCCCCCCAGCCTTCGGCCCTCTGCACCTCCAGCCAAGCAGGGCAGCCGCTTTGCACGCCTGGCAGCAGCCAAGTTCACACCAGACGGGGTGCCCGCTTCACTTCCCGCCCGGGCCACGCTAATCTTAGGCCCACTGACCGGTGCCAGAGTGGTCCAGGGTGCTTTTGTTGTTCAGTCGCACAGTCGAGTCCGACTCTTCGCGACCCCATGGACCAGATCCCGCCAGGCCCTCCTGTTTTCCGCCGTCCTCTGAAGTTGGCTCAGTTTCATGTTCGTTGCATCTATGACACTGTCTAACCATCTCCTCCTTTGCTGTCCCCATCTTCTTTGACCTTCAGTCTTTCCAGGGTGCTGCCGCAGGGCAAAGACCTCCCACTTTCTCCCCGCCCCGGTCAGGGTCCAAAAAGCAAAACCTCCGGGCGGCGCGGCTTGGCTCCTCCCCGCCCCGAGTCCCGACCAACTTTCTCCTTCCACTCCCGAGTCGGATCTGCCCGGTGACTGCTGACAACCTCGGAGCGCCTCTTTCCGATTGGAGAAAGATTCCCCCATCGTCCAATCACGGCTCTTTCCGCATCTTCGGGACTCCGCACTAGCTGCGCGCAGCGAAGCGACACGCGGTGGGTTTTGCATTTCCGGGGGTCGAGATAGATTCGCTTCAAGGGCGCCTCCTCCTGCTGGTGGGGCGCTCCGGTGAGTACCTCCAGTGGCCAAAATCCCCCTCCCACGTGCTGGGGAGAGGGCGGGATTTGCACACGCACCCCCCCCAAGCCCCCCTGCCCCGCGAAGAGACGCTTGTCCCCTTTGTGCAGAGCCGCGCGTGGCTTCTGCAGCAGACCGGAGCGCAGGATCCGAATCCGGCGCCTTTGGAGACTGGAAGAAGTTCATCAAGTGTCTTCCGGTGGCACCTTTAGGAAGGAGCT
>NW_015176561.1:59224-111079 GCF_001447785.1 Gekko japonicus | reverse complement strand
GTGGGGGTGGGGGTGGGAGGGGAGGGGTCTGTCATTCCATCCCCAGTGTAGTCTGTCTGTCAGTGATCATGCATTGACCCGACCGGGTGAGAGTTATATGTATGTGGGGGGTGGAACTGTAGGCGTGGCCTTTAGATTGTAACTCTAATTGTAATCTAAGAGTATGGGTGAAAGGAAAGGAAGTTACAAACCAGTCATGGCCCATGGGTAGGGTTGGGAAAATGTAACTGTGCTACTATCTTATAAAAGGGCTTGTAACTATCTTATAAGAAACGCCTGTCATCTGCACTGTTCTTGTTAGATTTTACGATGCCGGGTCCTTGTTTATGTATATTGTAATGTATTTTAGTGCATTGGTTGTTTTATTGTTGTTGTTTTTTAACCTTCATCTTGACTATGCCTCGTTCGTTTCTAACACCCCTGTGGCAGAGAATGAGCTAATGGAGTGGACAGGATTGTCCTGTGCTTTTTTCTCTGGTTTTTCCCCCCACGCATGGATTCAACGCAGCTTCCCTTGAGACTGCAGGTGGAGGAACACGTTTTTTGGGGGGGCTTCCCTCTGCTAAAATCTTCCCACTACAGAAGAGCATCAAAGCCAGCTCAGGCAGAGAGTGCAAAACCTTTTTCCCTGTGTGCAGGGAGAATTCAATTCCGAGCTGGCCTTTCCCCCTGCAGAGGTAGTTTTCTGTGTGCAGGGAGAATTCAATTCCGAGCTGGCCTTTCCCCCTGCAGAGCTAGCTTTCTGTGTGCAGGGAGAATTCAGTTCCGAGCTGGCGTCTCTCACCTGCGGCCTGGAGTCAGGCACTCCGTCCCCTCCCCTCTGGACTCTCCCGCCTCATTCCCAGGATACATTGTGCTAAAAGGGGTGTGGGGGGGCGGCGGGCAGGAGGGTCTTCGCTACCTTGGGGGGGAGGGGTGCGGCTTCAGGCAGGGAAAGGGACTCCTCTCCCCGGAAGGGGTGTGCGGAGTTTGTGAGGGAGCGTTTCCAGGGGAGGTGGGGGATGGATGGATGAATAAGGAAGGTGAGACCACCCATCTCATAGAATGACTTGTTGATTGGGGGAGATGTCGGGCCAAACACCCGAGAGCCTTGATAAATCAAATCCAGTTATCTTGGATTGTGCTCCGAATCCAGAAAATGTGCGTGGGGCAAAAAGGGTTTCCCAGTCTCCCTCTTTCTTTCTCTCCCTCCCAGGCAGGAGCGGAAGGACCCCCCCCCCCGGAGACCGTCTCCTCCGTGCGCTGGAGGGAAAAGAGCCGCCATGCAGCCAGCTCAGGTATTGGGGGGAGATGTGCGGCAGACAGTAAGGGGCGCTCTCTTCTCTGTTGTCCTGCTCAGAGGAACGGGCTCCTTCCCACTGATTCTGGTGTACCCCGCTGGGAAGGCAGAAAAATAGTCCGTCCGTCCCCGTCTTTGATAGTTCTGCAGAGAAGCAGGACAATATAGAACACAAGAGGGGGACCCGCGATATTCGCGGGGGGGGGAGGAGAGCTCGATCTCCCCGAGGCGGAGGCGCTGGGGGCAGCGGCGAGGCCAGTCTCCCCCCCCCGCTGTCCGGCTTCGTGGCGGAGGCGGCGGCAGCAGCGAAGCCAGACCTTCCCCTGCCCCCCCGGTGGTGGCGAGGCCGCCTGCCCGCCTGCATCCCCCCCTCCGCTTGATCTCCCTGAGGCGGCAGCAGCGGCAAGGCCAGTCTTGCCCCCTCCCTCGATCGGCTCCGAGGCGGAGGCGCCAGGGGCAGCGGCGAGGCTGGTCGTCCCCCCCCCGGCCAGGTCTGTGGCGGAGGCGGCGGCATCGTGCGCATGCGCACGAACGCCGCTCTTTCACTTTCTGGGGGATCTAAACATCTCCCCGATATTTTTTTTTAGTTTTTAGATTTTTGTGCACCCCTGGGGACTGCCCCAAGAATGCACAAACCTCCCCCTCCCTCCCAAGTGCCCCCGGAGCGCGGATTTAGCGATCCACACTCCGGGGGCAACTTGACTATTAGATATATAGATTATTACTTTGGTTTGGGCCAAATCAAAATGCCTCTGAAACATTTTCCCACAGAAAATATTTGGTCTTCCCCAAATGCTATTAGCCCACTGCGGCTGAGAAGGGCCACTCTTGTTCCAGGATACCCCCAAGGAGGGCTGGGGGGGGGGGAGATGTCCCCATGGGGATCTTCTCGCCACATCTTTGTGCTGTTCTTCTAGTATGAATTGACTCTCTCTGTTTCTGGCTTCCCCCCCCATGGACCAGATTTCCAGTGTGATGTAGAGAAATTTCTTCCTCCTCCTTGCAGGCCGGGGTGTCCTTCGAGGAGGTGGCCGTGGACTTCACCCGGGGGGAGTGGGCCCTGCTGCGCCCGGCCCAGAGAACGCTCTACAAGGAAGTCATGCTGGAGAATTATGGGAACGTGGCCTCTCTGGGTGAGGAGGAGCCTTCTTTCCCTCTTGCAGTTTGGAGTTGACAACAAGGGAGCCCTGAAGGAGGAGGGACCTGGTGTCAGGCTGTCTGTCCTGGTCCCAGTGGCTGGTCTCTGCCTCCCTCCGCCATCCTCCCTCTGTTGTGGGGAGGGTCCTGTGCTCTCCTTGCCGAGAGGGGGAGCCCCTGCCTGGCAGTCCTGGGCCTGAGCCAAGTGAGAGGGCGTCAGAAGAGGTGCCAAGGGGAGGCTTTGTCTGGAGATGGGGGGGTGGTCTAAAAGGACAGCTGCTGCAGTTCCCACAATGGGGAGAAAAAAAAGAGGGGGGGATGGTGGAAGAGATTGCCTGAGAATGGAGGGAAGGGGGGAATAGAATGGGGGGAATAGAAGAAGAAGATTGTTTGAGAAGGGGTAGGAAGAGAAAGGGGATAGAGAGATGATTGTCAGACAAGGGGTGGTGGGAGAGAGGGGGGGAAGACTGTCACAGAAGGGGTAAAGGGAGAAAGGAGGGCTGAGGAAAGACTGATAGATAAGGGGTGGGCAGTCTGGTCTCGGCCTTCCCCGGGCTGAGAAGTGGCTGTGGAAGGAACTCTGCCGCCTTTTCTTGTCCTTTGAGTTCTCAGCTGGCCTTTCCGTCTCAGCTTGGCAGGGAACAGGCACAGAACTGCCAGTGTTATGCCCACACCCCTCTAGTTGTCTAGGGCCTCAGTCTGTCCCGCAAGATAGATAAAGGGTTAGTTTAAAGCCTCCCCCCCCACCTTGCTTTCATTCCCAGAGAAGAGGTGCCAAAAAGCCGTAGAGGAAGAAACATACGTGATCCGACTAGGGAGAAATACTTTCCCAAATCCTTTAAAATGCAAAATGAGCTTTCTGGAGACCCCCTTGCAAGAAAGCTCCTTCTGAACGCAAACGATCCCGACTTGCTAAGATCCTTTCAGATTGCAGCCACAAGGAATAGTCACTTTTTTCGTGACAACAAAGGACAAATACTGCTGAAGACGAAAAAGGGATTTTCTTCTGCTAAATGTCCAAACACATTCAAGCGAACAGCCTGGTCTGCTTCCTGAGTTAGTTATAAAGGGACAAACTCGTCTTCAAGGCTCCTTAACAGATCTGTAAGCAAGTACTAAATGGTTGTTTTTGAGTGACTCTCAGATTACAGTTTACATTGTTCCAAATAGGTACGGGCAAAGGAAAAAGGTCATTATTGTTATTGTTGTTATTATTATTTATCATTTTATTAAATTATGAATTGCCCACCCAGCAAGCAAGCTCTTGAATCCTGGAAGTAGCAAATAAGAAAGTCTGATTTGATTCCACTGTCACAGGACGCCTCACTCCCCAAGAGACAGGGGGGATGAAGTCTATAAGGTCTATAAGGACTCAGCCATACATTTCCGGTCAGGTTCTTCCAACCATCCTATCAGTGCCCGTAAGGAGACCAGGGATGCCGGTCCCCTGGTGGGATCCCCCGGAATGACAGCTCACCTCCAGACTACAGAGATGAGCACCCCTGGTGAAAAAGAAGAAGAGGAAGAGATTGGATTTACAGCCCACCCTTCACTCAGAGTCCCAGAGCGGCTTACAAACTCCTTTCCTTTCCCCTCCCCACAACAGACACCCTGTGAGGTAGAAGAAGAAGAAGAAGAGATTGGATTGATCCCCCGCCCTTCACTACCCAAAGGTGTCTCGGAGCGGCTTACAAACTCCTTTCCTTTCCCCTCCCCACAACAGACACCCTGTGAGGTAGAAGAAGAAGAAGAAGAGATTGGATTGATCCCCCGCCCTTCACTACCCAAAGGTGTCTCGGAGCGGCTTACAAACTCCTTTCCTTTCCCCTCCCCACAACAGACACCCTGTGAGGTAGAAGAAGAAGAAGAAGAGATTGGATTGATCCCCCGCCCTTCACTACCCAAAGGTGTCTCGGAGCGGCTTACAAACTCCTTTCCTTTCCCCTCCCCACAACAGACACCCTGTGAGGTAGAAGAAGAAGAAGAAGAGATTGGATTGATCCCCCGCCCTTCACTACCCAAAGGTGTCTCGGAGCGGCTTACAAACTCCTTTCCTTTCCCCTCCCCACAACAGACACCCTGTGAGGTAGAAGAAGAAGAAGAAGAGATTGGATTGATCCCCCGCCCTTCACTACCCAAAGGTGTCTCGGAGCGGCTTACAAACTCCTTTCCTTTCCCCTCCCCACAACAGACACCCTGTGAGGCAGGGGGGGCTGAGAGAGCTCTGACAGAATCTGCTCCTTTTCAAGGACAGCTCTGAAAGAGCATATGACTGTCCTAAGGTCACGCCAGCAGCTGCATGCAGAGGAGCGGGGAATCGAACCCGGTTCTCCCAGATTAGAGTCCGCGCACTTCGCCACGACACCAAAAGGATGGTTTGGAGGTTGGGCTCTATGCGTTTTACCCCACTGGGGTCCCTGTCCTCCCCAGGCTCCACCCCCAAATCTCCAGGAGTCCCCCACGGGTGGTGAGGGAGGACCTAAAGGAGACAGACGTGCTCTTCAATTGGCAGCTACGTCCTACTTTCTCCCTCTTTCTCTCCCCATGCCTCACAATCACTGTGGTATTTCTCCCCGTTGCTCTGACGCTGCTGGGTGGCCTCCCAGCGTCCCTCTCCAGATCCCCGGGTTCCCTGGCTCCTGTCTGTCCCCCTTTTGCCCATGGTTTCCAACATATCTCTCCCCCTCCTTGGATCCCCCGGGCCGCCTCCTCCTTTCCCTCTCTCATCCAGCCTTCCTTCTCTCATGTTCTTCAGGGACTGCACACAGTCCCACAACAGTTTGGTGTGGTGGTTAAAAGCGTGGACTCTGATCTGGGAGAACCGGGTTTGGATCCCTCCTCCACATGCAGCTGCTGGTGTTACCTTGGGTCGGTCATAAGTTCTTTCAGAGCTGTTCTCTCAAGGGCAGTTCTCTCAGAGCTCTCTCAGCCCCACCTACCTCACAGGGCGTCTGTTGTGGGGAGGGGAAGGGAAAGGGATTGTAAGCCACTCTGAGACTCCGTCAGGTAGTGAAGGGTGGGGTATAAATCCAATTTCCTCGTCCATGACTGAGACATAATTGGGCATCTTAATCGTCAAATATACCAGTAATTGTTGAATTTGGGATTACCCAAATAGATACTTAAGGGCTGCGGTCACACACGCTCAATAATCCACTTTCAGTCCATCTTCAGTGCACTTTCCAACTGGACAAATAAAATGAATTTCAATAGAGATGAGTGCAAAGTCCTACAGTTAGGTACAAAAAAATCAAAGGCACAGATATAGAATGGGAGGGACTTGGCTTGACAGCAGCACATGTGAAAGGGATCTAGGTGTTCTGGTTGATCACAAGCTAAACATGAGCCTGCAGTGCGATGTGGCTGTGAAGAAAGTCAGTACAATCTTAGGATGCATTAACAGAAGCATTGTGTCCAGATCACGGGAGGTGGTAGCTCCGCTCTATTCTGCTGTGGTCAGGCCTCACCTGGAGTCCTGTGTCCAGTTTTGGGCACCACATTTTAGGAAGGATGTTGACAAGCTCGAGCGTGTCCAGAGGAGGGCAACCAGGATGGTGAGAGGGTTGGAATCCAAGTCTTTCGAGGAAAGGCTGAAAGAGTCGGGTCTGTTTAGCCTGGGAAAGAGAAGGCTTAGAGGGAACATGACTGCAGTCTTCAAGTATCTGAAGGGCTGTCATGTAGAAGATGGAGCAGATCTATTCTCTCTTGCTCCGGATTGCAAGTCTAGATCTAATGGGTGGGAATTACAAGGGAGTCGTTAGCGGCTAAATATCAGGTGAAACTTCCTAACTGTAAGAGTGGTTGAGCAGTGGAACAGTCTACCTTGGGAGGTGGTGGATGCTCCTTTGCTGGACGTTTTCAAGTGGAGACTGGATGACCGTCTTTCGGGTATGTTGTAGGTATGTAGGGCTATGCTCCTGCAGAGTGCAGCGGGTTGGACTAGATGACCTGCAAGGTCCCTTCCAACTCTAACATTCTGTGATTCTATGGATTTTGCCAGTTCACACAGTAAAAATCCAGTTGGAACCCAGTGTGTGTGTGACCGCAGCCTAAATGTTTTGCTCTTAAGTCTATTGCTTTATGCTCGATAAGAATCAATGAGAATCGTCTCACTGTTTTGGTCTCAGTATTCTGGTCTCCCTGTTTTGTGTGAGACTATAGTGAGAATGGTCTCACTCCTTTGTGGGGAAATGCTGCCCCCATCTGGTATCTGTGCATACAGAGGTTGAGGTCCCAGGAGGCCCAGAGTTGGGTGCACGTGGGTGTGCACGGTCCCATATCTGTGCTCCTACAGAGTCTCAGGATAACAGAAGAGGGACGAGTCTTGACCCCATATACTGTCCTCCGTCCCGCCCCTGTTGTTTGCCTGTTGTGTGTTTCTGGACGGAGAGTCAATCTGGCTTGGAATTAGATCAAGATGGGTAGCCATGTTAGTTTTTCTGTAGCAGCAGAAAAGAGCAAGAGTCCCGTAGCGCTTTAAAGACTAACAAAATTTTTGTGTGGGGGGGGTGTCAGGGGATGAGATTTCGTGAGGCACTGTGAGCAGAAGAGGAAGTGAGCAAATGACTCACGAAAGCTCATCCCCTGTCACAGATTTTGTTAGTCTTTACGGTGCCACTGGAGTCTTGCCGCTTTCTACTGGCTTGGAGAAGACCCTGATGCTAGGAAAGATCGAAGGTCAAAGAAGACGGGGACGGCAGAGGATGAGATGGTTAGACAGTGTCATAGAGGCAACGGACATGAAATTGAGTGAACTTCAGAGGACAGCAGAAGACAGGAGGGCCTGGCGTGACCTGGTCCATGGGGTTGCGAAGAGTCGGACTCGACTATGCGACTGAACAACAACAACTGGCTTGGAATTGTTGGATTTCTGGGCACACAGAAGAGGTCTAATTTTGTGGGGTTTCTCCCCTGATGAACAGGACCTCTGATGACCAAACCGGACCTCATATCCCGGCTGGAAGACGAGGAAGGGCTGTTTCTCCCGGGCTCTGATGAAAAGGAGGGATTGGCAGGTAGGGGCTGAAGATCTCTGTCTTGGGACGGTGTGTTGCCTCCGCCTTCCTTCCAAAGGCTGGTGAATGTCTGTTTATCTTGTTTATCCTCACAGTTTGCCCTGAAAAGAGCTTGGATGAATTGTGGATGCTGAGATGGTGCCTGTAGATCATCAACCTGGGACGAGGTAGTTTCCTTCTGCCTCCTCTCATGGCCCTTAGGCCAAGTCTGGCTCAGCATTTTTTTGTCTACTCTGGAAGGCAGAGTTTTTCGGGCCAGGCCCATTTCGCCTGCGATACCTTTAACAAGTGATTCCCTGACTTGATGCTGTCTCTCCGTGCCTGCAAAGCAAAGCAGGTGGTTTATGTTAAGAGATATCATTCAAACACCACTCCCACCCTCTGACTGGGATATAAAGACTAAGAGGCCTCCATTCTGAATCAAATATGACGAGGGGAGCCATGACTCCGAAGGTTTTTACCTGAAAATCGTTGTTAGTCTTTAGGTGCTACTGGACTCAAAATTAGGTATTTGTGCAAAGTGTCATATCATCACACCAGGTATCCCTTTCTTTCAGCAGGTTACGCAGTCAGCGAATGAAGCAGAAGACGACCGATTGATGGGAAGAGAGGATACATATTCGGATGTGAAAGAGAGGTTTGGATATTTGGATGCACCAAGGAAGGAGGAGAGAAAACACCGACCTAAAGGGAAGAATAATTCTTTTCTTTTACAGAAAAGTGATTCTCTACAACAAAAAATATGTCAAGGAGTCAACAGGGATGAGTGCACTGCAAGCAGGGAACATTTCATTGATATGTCAGTTCTTAATAGTCAACAAAAGATGTGTAACAGAAAGGAAATATATAAATGTCTGGAATTTGGGGAAAGCTTCAAGCTGAGAGATCATCTTACTTCCCATCAACGAGTTCACACAAAGGAGAAACCATACAAATGTATGGAGTGTGGGAAAAACTTTGGTCACAGTTGCAGTCTTACTTCCCATCAGAGAATTCACACGGGGGAGAAACCATATAAATGTTTGGAGTGTGGGAAAAGCGTCACTGACAGATCCAGTCTTACTTCCCATCAGAGAATTCACACGGGGGAGAAACCATATAAATGTTTGGAGTGTGGGAAAAGCTTCAGTCACAGTTGCAATCTTACTTCCCATCAAAGAATTCACACAGGGGAAAAACCATACAAATGCCTGGAGTGTGGGAAAAGGTTCACTGACAATTCCGCTCTTAATTCCCATCTAAGAATTCACACAGGGGAGAAGAAATATAAATGCCTGGATTGTGGGAAAAGCTTCAGTCAGAGTTACAATCTTACTGCCCATCAAAGAACTCACACGGGGGAGAAACCATATAAATGTTTGGAGTGTGGGAAAAGCGTCACTGACAGATCCAGTCTTACTTCCCATCAGAGAATTCACACGGGGGAGAAACCATATAAATGTTTGGAGTGTGGGAAAAGCGTCACTGACAGATCCAGTCTTACTTCCCATCAGAGAATTCACACGGGGGAGAAACCATATAAATGTTTGGAGTGTGGGAAAAGCGTCACTGACAGATCCAGTCTTACTTCCCATCAGAGAATTCACACGGGGGAGAAACCATATAAATGTTTGGAGTGTGGGAAAAGCGTCACTGACAGATCCAGTCTTACTTCCCATCAGAGAATTCACACGGGGGAGAAACCATATAAATGTTTGGAGTGTGGGAAAAGCGTCACTGACAGATCCAGTCTTACTTCCCATCAGAGAATTCACACGGGGGAGAAACCATATAAATGTTTGGAGTGTGGGAAAAGCTTCGCTGACAGATCCAGTCTTATTACCCATCAGAGAATTCACACAGGTGAGAAACCATATAAATGTTTGGAGTGTGGGAAAAGCTTCAGTCAGAGTGGACATCTTCATTGTCATCAGAAAATTCACACAGGGGACAAACCATATAAATGCCTGGAGTGTGGGAAAAGCTTCAGTCAGAGTGGACATCTTCGTCGTCATCAGAAAATTCACACGGGACAAACCATATAAATGCCCAGAGTGTGGGAAATGTTTTAGTCAGAGTTCATACCTTCGTGTTCATCAGAAACGTCACACAGGAGAAGCCATATAAATGCATCCCAGACCCCTTGATGCTGCCATAGAGGTCAGCTTGGAAACTCCGGTTGGTATCAACTGCTATGGCTTACTCATTGTTGGGCACAAGATGGAACACGCAGATCATACCCATTGTGCCATCACTCTTATCGGTTACCAGTCAGTTACTTCAGTGAAAGGTTCTAGGTTGTCACCTTCAAGGGCCTTCATGTCCCTCTCCCAGGACACTTGACCACAACAACTTGGCTTATCTGAGCAGAGACTCCTGAAGGCGTCAGTCTGCAAATGGGGAAGACTGGCTGCGGCCTGTATATGCCTATTCTGACACCTCTGTGTAATGCAGAAATGGTTAAGAGGGCATTTTCAGAAAGAGAATGGGAGCACGGTCATTGTCTGTGGAAAATTCAAATCCTTTTCATTGCGATCTTTGTTGCAAACATGAAACTGTGACCCTGCGTCGATTATTTTGTACAATCCTGTTTTGTTGCATTATTAATAATGCGTATTGTACAAACTGTTTATTGCAATTTTTAATACTCTGTAACCTGGCTTGAATCTCGGTGAAAAAGGTGGGTGATAAGTGAAGTAAACAGGTCAATGTTATGTGAGTGTCTCTTTTGTTGTTGGAAATGTTTATACTGCTTTCGACTTTTTGATTTCTATTCTTTGTATAAAAGTTTATGGGTTTTACTGTACTTATACTTTGGGGATACGTTGACCACCTCAAGGTCTTTGGGGGGTGGGGACAGGAAATATTTTCAAGTGGCTAGAAAGAGGGATTTGACAGATTCATGAGAGGTCTGTCAGTGGCTACCATATTCCAGAGGCAGTGAATCTCTGAATCACAGACTCTCTGAATCTCTAGGCCTCGGCCTCTATGCCCTGTTGCTGGCCCTCCAGAGGAACTGGTTGGCCATTGTGTGAGACAGGAGGCTGGACTAGATGGGCCCTCACTGGTCTGATCCAGCAGGGCTCTTCTGATATTCTTATGAAGGCCTCGGCCTCTCTGCCCTGTTGTTGGCCCTCCAGAGGAACTGGCTGGCCACTTTGTGAGACAGGAGGCTGGACTAGATGGGCCCTCCCTGGTCTGATCCAGCAGGGCTCTTCTGAGGTTCTTATGAAGGCCTCAGCCTCTCTGCCCTGTTGTTGGCCCTCCAGAGGAACTGGTTGGTCACTGTGTGAGACAGGATGCTGGACTAGATGGAGTACTGGTCTGATCCAGGAGGGCTCTTCTTATGTTCTTGTAGTGAACCTCCATGTTCAAAAGTGGTCAGCTTCTGAATCCCAGTGTGCGAAGGCTACATCAGGGTAAGGCCTGGGCCTCTATGCCCTGTTTGTTGGTCCTCTGGAAGAACTGGTTGGCCACTGCATGAGACAGGATGCTGGACTAGATGGAGCCTCACTGGACCCTTCCTAGCAGTGGTCTTCTCATGTTGGCTCTCCAGGGCAACTGGTTGGCCATAGTGGCTTAGACGGACCATTGGTCTGATGCAGCAGGGCTCGGCTTAGAGCCAGCATGCAGTAGTGGAGGGGTGGACAAACTTGCTTAACATAAGAGCCACATAGAATAAGCATCAGATGTTTGGAGAGCCACAAGATATGAACAAATATTACAAACGCTTTTATTGAAAAATATGTACATTTGCTTTTTATTAACATTAAAGGAGACTGCCAAAAATAAAAACAAAAGGGGTAAAAACAGATATAGATAATGATATTTATTTGTCCAATTATATTTATTTGTTTGCTAATGGCATTTATTTGTCAAAGGAAGAGAGAAAGAGTGGTGGAAAGAAAAAATGAAAGAGATGGAAAGAGAGAGAGAGAGAAAAAGAAAGCAAATAGATGGGGGAAGGAAGGAAGCGGGAAAGAGAGAGAAAGCAAATAGATGAGGGAGGGGAGGAAGGAAAAGAGAAAGGAAGGAGAAAGAAAAAGAAAGAAAGGTGGAAAGAAAGCAAATAGATGGGGGAGAGGGGAGGGGGAAGAGAGACAAAGCAAATAGATTGGGGAAGGAAAGAAGCGGGAAAGAGAGAGACAAAGCAAATAGATGAAGGAGGGGAGAAAGGAAGGAGAAAGAAAAAGAGAAAGGTGGAAAGAAAGAAAATAGAGGGGGGAGGGGGAAGAGAGAGACAAAGCAAATAGATGGGGAGGGAGGGAAGGAAGGAAGAAGGAGAGAGAGAGAGAATAGATGAGGGAGGAGAGGAACGAAGAAAAAGAGAAAGAGAGATAGAACGAAAGGTGGAAAGAAAGCAGATGGGGGAGAGGGGAACAGGAAGAGAGAGAGCGCAAATAAAATGGGACGGAGGGAGGAATAAAGAAAGCTACTATAACTTTAAATGTATTCTCCAACCCCCCCACACACACACCTGCCGGCTTGGCTTTGAGAACACATTTAAAGCTTTCTTTCTCTGCTCCCTCCCACACACACACACCTCAATCCTACCCAGGGAGGGGAACACTGGCTGGGGAAGGCAAGACCGATCGGGGAGGCATGCCTCCCCTTCACTTCCCCAACCGCCCTGCCGGGAGCTGCAGAATATGTGTGGTTCGTGAGCCACAGTTTGACCACCCCTGCTTTAGTGATTAAGAGCTGTGGGCTCTAATCTGGAGACCCGGGTTTGATTCCCCACTCCTCCACATGAGGCCAGCTGGGTGACCTTGGGTCAGTCACAGTTCTCTCAGAGCTGTTCTCCTCAAGGGCAGTTCACTCAGCCCTACCTACCTTACAGGGTGTCTGTTGTGGGGAGAGGAAAGGGATTGTAAGCCACTCTGGGACTCCTTCGGGTAGTGAAGAGCGGGGTATAAAAACCAACTCTTCTTCTTCTTCTTCAAAGCATTTTAATAAAAATTAAAATGTGGAGGGAAAATGAACATAAATTCTACATCTGGGTTATACATTGCCACAAGCCAGTGTAATCCTGCCTGTGTTAAAACATTCTGCTTCTGCCAGAGGGCAGTGTGGCATCGTGGTTACACAAGGAGCCGGGAGGCCTGGGTTCTAATGCTGCCTGGCTGTGAAGTTTACTGGGCGACCTTGGGCCAGTCCCTTTCTCTCTCCCTGAACAAAGAGCAGGGTTAGAAATCTCCACCCTTGAGGGGGAACAGAGTTCCTGGGTGGAGGTTTTGGAGGGAGGCACCCCCAACAGCAGGTGGCACACCCCCACACCCTCCTCTCTCTGCACCTGTGAAAGTGTGACGTGCAAATCGAAACTGAGGAGGGGAAAATGATAACCAATAAAGACTCTCGGCCTCTGGCCCGAATGAGCCCTGAACCACGTGGACCCCCTTAGAACTGAAGCTAGGGTATGTATTCTACCCGTCTATATGTGGCTGAAAGGTCATTTCGATCCACAAGGCTTGCTTCCCCTGATATCCCAGGATGATTTCCAATTCAGTTGGATCAAGGCAGTTCACTATCATATCCGCAGACTTGGCTTCTCACCTCAGCTACTCTTACCATAAGAGCATAAGAGAAGCCAATGTTAGATCAGGCCAATATGCCCATCCAGTCCAACACTCTGTGTCACACAGTGGCCAAAAATACCAGGTGCCATCAGTGGGGCCAAGGCACTAGAAGCCCTCCCACTGTTGACCCCCCCCCCAAGCACCAAGAAGACAGGGCATCACTTGCCCCAGATCGAGAGTTCCTAAGAATATAAGAGAAGCCAATGTTGGATCAGGCCAATGGCCCATCCAGTCCAACACTCTGTGTCACACAGCGGCCAGAAATACCAGTGCCATCAGGAGGTCCACCAGTGGGGCCAGGACACTAGAAGCCCTCCCAATGTTGCCCCCCCCAAGCACCAAGAAGACAGAGCATCCCTTGCCCCAGAGTCCCTATCTATACCTTGTGGCTAATAGCCACTGATGGACCTCTGCTCCATATGCTTATCTAATTCCCTTTTGAAGCCCTCCATGCTTGTAGCCTCCACCACCTCCTGTGGCAGTGAATTCCATGTGTGAATCACTCTTTGGGTGAAGAAGGACTTCCTTTTATCCGTTCTAACCCGACCGCTCAGCAGTTTCGTGGAGTGCCCACGAGTTCTTGTATCTCTACCTGCTCTGTCCCATGTATAGTCTTGTAAACCTCAATCATGTCACCCCTCAGCCATCGCTTCTCGAAGCTAAAGAGCCCCAAGCGCTTTAACCTTTCTTCATAGGAATCCTCCTATGGATTTGAACAAGCCAAAGGGCTAATCAAACAAAGAGTTGTGGATATCGAGTGACAATCTGACATCTCTAAGGCTTCCAAACTCGGGGTGTTGTTAAATAGCAAAAGCACCATTGAGCCAGCTTCATATATTTGACTTCAGTGGAAAGAAAGCATTTGCCCTAGCTAGATGTTCTGCTCTTCCATCTGGGGTTATTCAAGGCAGGTAGAATACTCTGAAAGGCTATGCCCATGCCTTTTAAGCGAGGTGGAATCGGCAGAGCATGTGTTCTTCAGCTGTCCATTTTACAGGGAGGCTTGTCTTAAAATTATTACCCCATTAGCCGATAGGACACCCGGGCACATTAATACAAACAAAGCAAGGCTTCACTGGCTCCCAACAGATAAGAATGCAGAGATTTACACATTCAGTCGCTGAGTTTTGTGCATTCATTGTTAGATTGCGGGAATCACATTTTAAAACTCCTTACATTCAGATTTCTATTTTTGTATATTATGACTGTGGGGGGTTTCCCCCTCTCCCTCACATATTATGCTTACTCTGTATGTTGGTCTTTAAAAAGGTAAAGGTAAAGGTTCCCTTGCTCGAAAGCCAGTCGAATCCGACTCTAGGGTTGCGGTGCTCATCTCCGTTTCAAAGCCGAAGAGCCAGCGCTGTCCGAAGACATTTCCGTGGTCATGTGGCCGACATGACTAAACACCAAGGTGCACGGAACGCTGTTCCCTTCCCACTGAAGGGGTACCTATTTCTCCACTTGCAATTTCTTGCTTTTGAACTGCTAGGTTGGCAGGAGCTAGACCTAGAGATGGGAGCTCACTCCGGTCATGCGGCACACTCGGGTCTCGAACTGCTGAACTACTGACCTTCCACAGCCTGCAGTTCAGCGTCTTAACCACTTGAGCCACCGCAGCTCCTTGAATGTTGGTCTTAAGACCGTAATAATAGCAAATTAAACACGTGGGCCCCAATCCGCTGGAGGAGACACCTCATGAGGAGGCCATTGAGAGTTATTTGGTACTACATCTTTTTTTATTTTTTTTTATTTTTATACAATACACAGTAAACACAATACAACCTAAAAAGCACAACCTAGAAAGGATATGAAGGAACTGTCAAGTGGGTATAATACACATCTTCTAACTGTTACCACTTCATCTAAGACCACAGATATTTTTATCCCTATTTATATAACACAGCATTTTGTGGACCTTTGAGAGTGCCAGTCTTATCGTTGGGGGAAACTAGGATTGAGAACTGTTTACAGGGATATCCATCTGTGGTAGTGTGCGTTTGTTGGACGTACTTCGTGTACTGTCATGTAGTTTATCCCTGGTGCCCAAAACCGTTAAAATTTAGAGTGTTTGTCAGTTTTAAGTGATAGAGATTGCTGACTTTGGTCTGCTAGTTTCTGCCATAACGAATTGTTCCCACAATTTGTCATGCCGCCCCTTGAGCGTTAGCGGGGTGGGGGACTTCCAGGAGACTGCAATAATTAATTTTGCCCTTACGAAGATGAATCTTCCCTCACAACCTTAGGTGCTCTCAGTGTTGTTATCTGACTCAAATGCTGATGGACTGATAACAGCTAATGTGGCACGGTTCCTGGCTAAGGTTGCGGCTCTCAAGAAACATTGAAAACTTTATTATCTCTGTAAACACCTACGTCGACGTTTAATCATAGGAGGATTTTAGTTAGTTGGCTCCGCCCCAAGTGTAGTTAGGTAATTTTTAAATCTCTGGGCTCAGCCTGGGTTTCATATGTTTATTGACTGTGACTATGCACTTGTCATATTCTATGTTAATTTTATGTACCTATTTTACTCTTTTTGCATTCTCTTTTTGGTCAAGACTTTGGTCATATAGACCCGTAATAAATTGAATTGAATTAATTTTGCCATTGCCAAAAGTATTGATGTGAGTTTCTTTGCCTCGTCCTTGACTGGTAATACATCTTTCAGTAAAAGTGTGTGTGTGGGGGGGGTATCCCGAAGGGCCGGGATTTCAGGGAGCCTCTCAACCAGACCTGGCCCCAGCGCTCAGTGGGAAAGAAAGAAGTGAAGAAACCCCGCTTTGGTGCCTGGAGCCCAACACACAATGTGCCCTCACTCCAGTGCCAGGCGCTTCACAGAGACACATACCCCCTTCCTCAGAAGGCCTCTTTATTAACAGTAACTGTAGGGGAGGTCACTTGGCTGTCAGGAAGAACAACACTTCACGAAGCTGCTTCCGGAACTCTAGGGCAGGGTTGTGTCCTGGCCTGGTTCTGTGGCTGCTTAGGAGGCTGCTAGCAGGGAGGCTGAGCAGAGACATATAGGAGTCGTCCTCCTCACTCTCCTGCTTCCTCGAGGCCTACTGGGATAGCCTCTTGAAGAAGGAGTGCACAACACCCATCTCCCCTGAAGCGACTGCAGCCAGGACCAGTGTTCCCACTGAGCCAGTTTGGTGTCGTGGTGAAGTGCGCGGACTCTAATCTGGGAGAAATGGGTTTGATTCCCCCACTCCTCCACTTGCACCTGGCTGGATGACCTTGGGCAAGGTGTAGTTCTCTCAGAGCTGTTCTTGAAAAAAATAGCCATTTCTGTCAGAGCTCTCTCAGCCCTGCCTACCTCATAGGCAATGCTCCCTCTAAGCTGTGGAGTCTTGTGAGCAAAAATCCTACTTTGTGAGCTCCTGGCATTAAAGTTGCAAGCCAGTGATTTGGGTACTGCATAAATTAGTTTCCTCTGGAGCCCTCCTTCCTGAGCTAAGATTAAAATGTGTGAGCCGGAGGCTAAAAAACTGTGAGCTAGCTCACACTAACTCAGCTTAGAGGGAACACTGCTCACAGGGTGTCTGTTTTGGGGAGGGGAAGGGAAAGGAGTTTGTAAGCCGTTCTGGGACTCCCTTGGGTAGTGAAGGGCGGGGTATAAATCCAGTCTCCTCCTCTTCTTCTTTTACCTCACAGGGTGTCTGTTGTGGGGAGGGGAAGGGAAAGGAGTTTGTAAGCTGCTCTGAGACTCCCTTGGATAGTGAAGGGCGGGGTATAAATCCAATCTCTTCTTCTTCTACCTCACAGGGTGTCTGTGGTGGGGAGGGGAAGAGGAAGGAGTCTGTAAGCCGCTCTGAGACACCTTTGGGTAGTGAAGGGCGGGGGATAAATCCAATCTCTTCTTCTTCTACCTCACAGGGTGTCTGTTGTGGGGGAGGGGAAGGGAAAGGAGTTCGTAAGATGCTCTGAGACTCCTCTCGGTAGTGAAGGGCGGGGTATAAATCCAATCTCTTCTCTTCTTCTAAGATAGCGTGAGTTAGCACACAGTTTCTTAGCCTTCAGCTCACACATCTTTGTCTTCGCTCAGGAAGGATGGCTCCAGAGCAAACTAGTTTATGCAGTAGCCAAACTGCTCACTCACAGCTTTAAGGCCAGTTGCTCACAAACTGGAATTTTTGCTCACAAGACTCCACAGTTTAGTGGGAGCATTGGTTGGGGGGGTCAGGAAGGAATTTTTCTCCAGGCTGGATTAGCCCAGGGATCCTGGAGGTTTTCTCCCATCCTCTGGCCATACAGCAGGGGTCACTGGGGGTGGTGGTGGTGTGTTAGCTGTGAACGTCCTGCATTTTGCAGGGAGTAGAGCAGTGTTCCCTCTAAGCCGAGTCACTGTGAGCTAGCTCAGTTTTTCTAGCCTCCGGCTCACGCCTTTTTGCCTTAGCTCAGGAAGGGAGGGCTCCAGAGCAAAATAATTGATGCAGCAGCCAAATCGCTCGCTCTCAAGTTTAACGGCAAGAGCTCACAAACGATCATTTTTGCTCACAAGACTCCACAGCTGTGGGTCATGACTCCTTTGGGGGTCGAACGATCCTTTCACAGGGGTCGCCTTTAAAGATTGACTACCTCTTTCAATAGTCTTTCAGTAGTCATGTATGGCTGCGAGAGTTGGACTATAAGGAAGGCCGAGCGCCGAAGAATAGATTCTTTTGAACTATGGTGCTGGAGAAGACTCTTGAGAGTCCCTTGGACTGCAAGAAGATCAAATCAGTCAATCCTAAAAGAAATCAACCCTGACTGTTCCCTGGAAGGCCAGATAATGAAACTGAAGCTCAAATACTTTGGCCACCAAATGAGAAGGGAGCACTCCCTGGAGAAGACCCTGATGCTGGGAAAGATGGAAGGTCAAAGAAGACCGGGACGGCAAAGGATGAGATGGTTAGACAGTGTCATCGATGCAACGAACATAAAAGTGAGCCAACGTCAGAGGACAGCGGAAGACAGGAGGGCTTGGCGGGATCTGGTCCATGGGGTCGCGAAGACTCGACTGTGCGACTGAACAACAACAACAACAACAATGCTTTAATTATGTTCGATTTGTAACAGTGAAAATACATCCTGCATAGCAGATATTGACATTATGATTCATAACAGGAGCAAAATTACAGTTATGAAGTCGCAACAGAAATAATTTGATGGTTGGGGGTCACCACAACATGTAAAGGTAAAGGTTCCCTTGTCGAGTCCGACTAGGGTTGCGGTGCTCATCTCCGTTTCCAAGCCAAAGAGCCAGCGCTGTCCGAAGACGTTTCCGTGGTCATGTGGCCGGCATGACTAAACACCAAGGTGCAGGGAACGCTGTTACCTTCCCACCAGAGTGGGTCCTACTTATCTACTTGCAATTTCTTGCTTTCAAACTGCTAGGTTGGCAGGAGCTGGAACTAGAGACGGGAGCTCACTCCCTCATGCGGCAACCTGGGTCTTGAACTGCTGAACTACCGACCGTCCACAGCCTGCAGTTCAGCTTCTTAACCACTTGAGCCACCACATGAGGAACTGTATTAAAGGGTTGCGGCATTAGGAAGGTTGAGAACCAGTGGCTTAGAGGGAGCATTGGCCGGGACCCTCCACGCAGGCACACAGGCACACAGGCACACACCCACACCCGGAAGCTGAGAGCGAAGCCACTTTTGCTTTCCTTCCCTGTGTGCTCCGGTCCCGGGTCCCTCCTCTGCAGGCGCCTTTGCTCGCAGGGCTCGACGCTGCGGGGATAAGAACATAAGAACATAAGAGACGCCAATGTTGGATCAGGCCAAAGGCCCATCCAGTCCAACACTCTGTGTCACACAGTGGCCAGAAATACCAGTGCCATCAGGAGGTCCAGCAGTGGGGCCAGGACATTAGAAGCCCTCCCACTGTTGACCCCCCCCCCCAAGCACCAAGAAGACAGAGCATCACTTGCCCCAGAGCCCCTAGCTATACCTTGTGGCTAATAGCCACTGATGGACCTCTGCTCCATATGCTTATCTAATTCCCTTTTGAAGCCGTCCATGCTTGTAGCACCCACCACTTCCTGTGGCAGTGAATTCCATGTGTTAATCACTCTTTGGGTGAAGAAATACTTCCTTTTATCCGTTTTTCATGGAGTGCCCACGGGTTCTTGTATTGTGAGAAAGGGAGAAAAGTACCTCTTTCTTTACCTGCTCTTTCCCATGCATAATCTTATAAACCTCGATCATGTCACCCCTCAGTCGTCTTTTCTCCAAGCTAAAGAGCCCTAAGCGCTTTAACCTTTCCTCATAGGGAAAGTGTTCCAACCCTTTTATCATTCGAGTTGCCCTTTTCTGCACTTTTTCCAAAGCTATAATATCCTTTTTAAGGTGTGGTGCCCAGAACTGCACACAGTATTCCAAATGAGGTCTCACCATTGATTTATATAGGGGCATTATTATATTGGCTGATCTGTTTTCAATACCCTTCCTAATAATCCCCAGCATAGCATTGGCCTTCTTTATTGCAGTCACACACTGTCTCGACATTTTCAGTGAGTTATCCACTACAACTCCAAGATCTCTCTCTTGCTCAGTCTCTGCCAGTTCAGACCCCATCAATGTGTATTTATATTTAGGATTTTTGGCTCCAATGTGCATCACCTTGCACTTGGCCACATTGAACCCCATTTGCCATGTTGACGCCCACTCGCCCATCCTTGACAGATCCCCTTGGAGTGCCTCACAATCCTCACTGGTTTTCACCACCCTGAACAACTTTGTATCATCCGCAAATTTAGCCACTTCACTGCTTACTCCCATCTCCAAATCATTAATGAACAAGTTAAAAAGCAGTGGACCAAGTACTGATCCCTGCGGTACCCCACTGCTTACCACCCTCCACTGAGAAAATTGCCCACCTACACTCACTCTCTGTTTTCTATGAACTAGCCAGTTTTTGATCCATAAAAGGACTTGTCCTTCTATCCCATGATTTTTGAGCTTACTTAGGAGCCTTTGATGAGGAACTTTATCAAAAGCTTTCTGGAAGTCAAGGTAAATAATATCTATTGGATCCCCCTTGTCCACATGTTTGTTCACCCCCTCAAAGAACACTAACAGGTTAGTGAGACAAGATCTTCCCTTACAGAAACCGTGCTGAGTCTGCCTCAATAGGTTTTGTTCATCTATGTGCCTACTAATTCTTTCCTTAATAATGGTTTCCACCAATTTACCCGGTATCGACGTCAGACTGACTGGCCTGTAATTTCCCGGATCTCCTCTGGAACCCTTTTTAAAGATGGGAGTGACATTAGCTACCTTCCAATCCTCAGGAATGGAGGCAGATTTTAAGGAAAGATTACATATCTTTGTCAGGAGATCTACAAGTTCACATTTGAGTTCTTTCAGAACTCTCGGATGTATGCCATCTGGGCCTGGTGATTTTTCAGTTTTTAAGTTGTCTATCAGTTTTAGGACCTCCTCTCTCATCACCTCAATCTGACTCAGGTCTTCCAACACCCCTCCTGAAATCAGTGGTTCTGGAGTGGGCAAGCACTTCTCATCTTCCACAGTGAAGACGGAGGCAAAAAATGCATTTAGCTTCTCAGCCATTTCCCTATCATCCTTCAATACTCCTTTTACCCCTTGGTCGTCCAAGGGCCCCACTGCCTCCCTGGCTGGTTTCCTGTTTCTAATGTATTTGAAGAAAGTTTTATTGTTGGTTTTTACGTTTTTTGCTATATGCTCCTCATATTCCCTTTTTGCCTGCCTGACCTCAGACTTGCATTTTATTTGCCATAGCCTGTGTTCCGTTTTATCAGCCTCACTGTGACTAGCTTTCCACTGCTTAAAGGAATTCTTTTTACTTTTTACAGCCTCCATTACTCTGTTTGTTAACCATGCAGGCTTTTTCCTATACCTGTTTGTGCCTTTCCTAACCTGCGGAATATATATTTTTTGAGCTTCTAGGATCGTAGTTTTAAATAGATCCCAAGCTTCCCCAATTGTTTTGACCCTTTCTACTTTTCCTTTCAGTTTCCTCCCCACGTGTCCCCTCATATCAGAGAAATTACCCCTTTTAAAGTTAAAAATGGTTGTGTGAGTCTTTTTGGCCAATTCTCTATTTGTACAAATGATGAACTCAACAACATTATGATCACTGTTTCCAAGCGGTGCAATCACTTTTACATCTCTCACCAGGTCTTGAGTGTTACTTAGGACCAAATCAAGGATCGCCTCTCCCCTGGTAGGTTCCGTGACCATCTGCTCCATAGCACAGTCATTTAGAGTGTCTAGAAACTCAATCTCTTTTTCCCGACTAGAACACATATTGACCCAATCAATGTGTGGGTAGTTAAAATCACCTATTATTACACAGTGTTTTTGTCTAGTTGCTATCTTTAAGGCATTCATCATTTTATAATCCTCCTCTATCTTTTGATCTGGTGGGCGATAACAAACTCCCAGTGTTAAGTTTCCTTTTGGCCCCCCTATTTCAACCCATAGAACTTCCAGAAGCGAATCCAATTCACTTAGCCTCTCAATCTTTCTAGACTTTATACCCTCTCTGACATACAGAGCTACCCCACCTCCAACCCTTCCCCCCCTATCCTTCCGATATAATATATAACCGGGAATCACTGTGTCCCACTGATTTTCCTCATCCCACCAAGTTTCAGAAATACCCACAATGTCTATTTTTCCCTCCGACACCAAGCACTCCAACTCCCCGATTTTACCTCGGACACTTCTAGCATTTGTATAGAAACAGCTGTAATTTCCCTTACAAGTTAAGCCTGCATCCTTCCTCTTGCTATCTCGAGTCGTTGTCCGGCAGTCCATGTCACCAGCCATGGCCTCTGTGGACAATTTCAATCCACCTCCCTGTAGAAAAGCAACCGGTACCCCCTCACCTCTCTCAGATGAGCCAACCCGAACCAGAGACTTTTCATCTCCTGTCGGCTTTCCCCCAATATTCAGTTTAAAAGCTGCTCTGCCACCTTTTTGATTTTAAGTGCCAGCAGCCTGGTTCCTTCTCGGGACAAGTGGAGACCGTCTCGCCTGTACAGCTCCCTCTTGTTCCAAAAAGTATCCCAGTGCCTAACAAACCTGAACCCTTCCCCCCTACACCATCGTCTCATCCACGCATTGAGACTCCTGATCTCTGCCTGTCTCTCCGGCCCTGCGCGTGGAACAGGTAACACTTCTGAGAAGGCTACCTTGGAGGTCCTGGACCTAAGTTTCCTGCCCAGCAGCCTAAATTTCTCCTCCAGGACCTCACGACTGCATTTCCCCACATCGTTGGTGCCGACATGCACCACGACCACTGGCTCCTCCCCAGCACTATCTACCAGCCTATCTAAAACACGCGTAATGTCCGCTACCTTCGCACCAGGCAGGCAAGTCACCATACGGTCAGTACGCGGGTTCGCCACCCAGCTGTCTACCTGCCTAAGGATCGAATCACCCACTACCAAGAGCCCCCCTCCCACCCTGCTCAGGGATGGTTCCTTGGTGCAAAAGGAGAGCCGCTCACCAGCTGGGGAAGAGGTCCCTTCTGAGGGCACATTCCCCTTATCCTCAGCATGGTGCCCTGTTTCCCCTAGACCCTCATGCTCCCTGACAGCAGCGGGGCTGCCAGATCCAGAGTGGGACGAAGCTAACAAGTCCCCGAGAGTCTTTTCTGTGTGCCTAGCTGACTGTCTCTGCTTCTCCAGGTCAGCCACCTTGGCCTCAAGGGAGCACACACGTTCCCTGAGAACCAGGAGCTCCTTGCACCGAGGACACACCCAAGACTTCTGCCCAGTGGGCAGATAGTCATACATGTGACACTCCGTGCAAAACACTGGATAGCCCCCAACCCCCTGCTGGCATTCTGGCTTCATAATTCTTTTAAAATAAATAAATATAATCCCCCTTTTAAACCCTTGGTATTTATGTGGGTTTTGTTATCAAGTCAAATTATTTTACGGGAAAGACAAAGAGCCTGGCTCTTTTTGGGCAAGGTGCTTCCTTAAATAGAGGCCTCCCCCAGCAGAGGTCAGGCAGCAGCTATTCAAATTCACCCAGGCACTCAATCACAGGCAAAACAATGCCCCTTCCACTTCCTCTCAATTACAGGCAATCCCAGTCAAACAATGCCCGTTCCTCTCCCACACTCAATCAGCCAGGACTCTGCAAGAACTCTAAGTGCTTCCACACACTGCTAAACACAGTTTTCCCACAAAATATCCTTAGCTGAATTCTCTCAGCTGAAAGCAAGTAAAAGAAACCCACTCACCTCTCTCACAGCTCTCTCTCCTGCTCCTGCTCAGAGCTCAGATGGTAGAAGATGGGCGCCCTCGAGGGGCTGCTGTTCCTGGGGGGAGTCGCCCCCCTGCTGGGTGAGTGGAGATTGGGGCGGGCCGGGAGGGAGGGAGGGAGGGGAGAGGAGGGGCGGGGCGTCCCCCCCCCGCTCCTCCTTTGCAGCGCCCGTCGGAAGGGGCAGGCTCATCTTCCCCCTGGTTGGGGGTTCCTGCGCGCAAAGTTCCCCCTGCGAACGCAGCGGCAGCGACGGCCGGGCGGGGACCCTCGGAGGGCGCGCGGGAGGGGGGGTCTTCCCGGTCGCTCTGCCCTCCCCCTCGGATCAGCCCCGCTCCTCTCCGGGAGGGAACCCTCGGAACAGTCCAACAGCGTGCAGGGGCAGCCGAGGAGCGGGGCCGTTCTCGGGTTTGGATGCCCAGACGGCGCAAACGGGTATTTGGGGGGTGGGGTGGGGTGCAATGTTCCCTCTGAGCTGTGGAGTCTTGTGAGCAAAAATTCTACTTTGTGAGCTCCGGGCAGGGCCGGATTGAGACTTGCTGAGGCCCTAAGCTATACAAACCCCAGAGGCCCCCTACTGTTTTAAATTACATCAGCTGGTCTCAGAAAAATTTAAAATATATACGCCTTTTTAATATTTGAAATCATTTTTTATATTGCGTTTTTATTTGAGGCCCCAGCAGATTGCGAGGCCCTAAGCTGTAGCTTATTTAGCTTATGCGTAAATCCGGCACTGGCTCCCGGCATTCAAGTGGTGAGCGAGCGATTTGGCTACGGCATCAATTCGTTTGCTCCGGAGCCCCATCCCTTCCTGAGCTGAGACAAAAATGTGTGAGCCAGAGGCTAAAAAACTGTGAGCTAGCTCACACTGACTCAGCTTAGAGGGAACACTGGTGGGGTGGGGTGTTTTTTTTGGGGGGGTAGTGGGGCGACCAATGCTCCCTCTAAGCCGTGGAGGCTTGTGAGCAAACATTCTACATTGTGAGCCCCCTTGGCAGTCAGGTGTGGCTGCTGCATCAATTCGTTTGCCCCTGAGCGAAGACAAAACTCTGTGAGCTGGAGAGGCTAAAGCACCATAAGCTAGCTCACACAAACTCAGCTTAGAGGGAACACTGGGGGCGACCCAGCCAAGGCCGAGGAACGAAGGCGCGGATCAAGAAGAGAAGAAGAAGACGACGAGATTGGGTTTATACCCCCCCAAGGCGTCTCAGAGCAGTTCCACTCCCCACAACAGACACCCTGTGAGGTAGAAGAAGAAGTAGAAGAGATTGGATTTATACCCTGCCCTTCACTACCCAGAGGAGTCTCAGAGCGGCTTACAAACTCCTTTCCCTCCCCCTCCCCCTCCCCACAACAGACACCCTGTGAGGTCGGTGGGGGTGAGAGAGCTCTTTTGAGGACTGCTCTTGAGAGAACAGCTCTTGTCAGAACTATGACTTGCCCAAGGTCATCCAGCAGGTGTAAGTGGAGGAGTGGGGAATCAAACCCCAGTTCTCCCAGATTAGAGTCTGCGGACTTAACCACTACTCCAAAAGCCACCCCTTCCACCCCCCAAACTGAAATAAGTTAAATATACTTTCAGAAAAGATCAGTAGACTTCGGAATGTCCCTTTTGTATTGGGGGGGGGGGAAAGGAAGCGCATTTAGAGGCGTGGGCCCCGTCTGTAGGGAAACATTATAAATGCAAATATTCCTTTGTGAAAGATAAAAACAACACCTGGAAGGAAGATATTGAAAGCGTAGCTGCATTGCGCGTGACCTCTTTGGCCTGGGGCCAGGCAGCCAGGTGCTTTGGCGAGACCGCAGCCTTAGCTGTTCTGCTGCTGATTATCAGCCAGTAGAGAGACTGTGGAAAGTCTCCAAAGTCCCCGCTGGTGGATTTCTTTCACTTTTTTTAAAGGATGTGTAAGCGAAATCCTGCAAGACCACGGCAGAGTCTGTAGCTGGCTGGCACCTCTAATGGTTTCCTATTGCAATGTGGTTTGAATTGGAAGCACGGTCTGCTTGGGACTACATCGTAACAGAGTTATTATTTATTTATTTATTATTCAAATGTATATCCCGCCCTCCCCAACGGGCTCAGGGCAGCTAACAATAAGGGCACAAAGCCATAATAAAACAGTTAACAGCAGAATACAACAATACAAAATTACAATAAAGTGCTGGCGCTCTGAAAGATCATAATTCCAAGATGGGTTCTGGAAGACGGACCCAGAACAACGAAGCAAGTTCCAAGACAACGCTGCCCTCTGATCTTCAGCCCAGGGCCATCACGCACCCCAATGGCAGCCCGCACTTTGCGCTAGCGGTGCAGAGGTGGTACAGTGGCAGCGGCGGCTCCTACTCGAAAGCCTGGCGGAAGAGCTCCGTCTTGCAGGCCCTGTGGAACTGCAAAAGGTCCCGCAGGGCCCGGATCTCCTCCGGGAGCTCATTCCACCAGGTAGGAGTCGCCACCGAAAAGGCCCTGGCCCCGGTCACAGCGAATTTGATGTCCCTGGGGTAACCAAAAGATGTTGGGCCCCCGATCGTAGTGCCCTTGGGGGAACAGGGAACAGTGCCCTTGGGGGAACAGTTACCAGGAGACAGATTTAATGGTGGTCCAAAAGGGGGTTTGGGGTTGTCCTTGGTTATTGCCACCCACACACACACACCAACTCCGTCCTCCTTCCCTTCCCAGGCGCCTCTTCTTTGCACGCCCTCCACTATTTCAAGACGGCCGTCTGGGAGAGGGGCAGGCAGATACCCCAGTACACCTCCTTGGCATTCATCGACGACCAGCTCATCTCTCGATATGACAGAGACATCGGGCAGTGCGTGCCTCAGTCGTCCTGGAAAGAGGAGATCAGCCGGGACCACACCAACTTCTGGACCAGGAGCACGAGGAGGGACTTTGCCTCCATCGTCATCATGGATCTGATGGTTCTGAAGAACCTTTACAACCAGAGCAGGGGTGAGTGGAGGGCGGGAGGGGGAGGCACAGACAACATCCTCCTCACCTTCTTTCTCAGAGAAGTGGGAGAACATAAGAAAAAGTCAATGTTGGGTCAGGCCAAAGGCCCATCCAGTCCAACACTCTGTGTCACACAGTGGCCAAAAACACCGGGTGCCATCAGGAGGTCCAGCAGTGGGGCCAGGACACTGGAAGCCTTCCCACTGTTGGTCCCCCTCCAAGCACCAAACAGAGCATCACTTGCCCCAGACTGAGAGTTCCTAAGAACATAAGGGAAGCCAATGTTGGATCAGGCCAAAGGCCCATCCAGTCCAACACTCTGTGTCACACAGTGGCCAAAAATACCAGGTGCCATCAGGAGGTCCACCAGTGGGGCCAGGACACCAGAACCCCCCCTCCCATTTGCCCCCCCCAAACACCAAGAATACAGATTATTGCTTGCCCCAGACCGAGAGTTTCTAAGAACATAAGGGAAGCCAATGTTGGATCAGGCCAAAGGCCCATCCAGTCCAACACTGTGTCACACAGTGGCCAAAAACACCGGATGCCATCAGGAGGTCCAGCAGTGGGCCCAGGACACTAGGAGCCCCTCCCACTGTTGGCCCCCCTCCAAGCACCAAGAATACAGAGGATCACTTGCTCCAGACCGAGAGTTCCTAAGAACATAAGAGATGCCAATGATGGATCAGGCCAATGGCCCGTCCAGTCCAACACTCTGTATCACACAGTGGCCAAAAATACCAGGTGCCATCAGGAGGTCCAGCAGTGGGGCCAGGACACTAGGAGCCCTCCCACTGTTGCCCCCCCCCCCAAGCACCAAGAAGACAGAGCATCCCTTGCCCCAGACCGAGAGTTCCTATCTATATGTAATGGCTAATAGCCACTGATTGACTTCTGCTCCATATGTTTATTTTATTTATTTATTTTACTTTATTAAATTTATGCCCCGCCCTCCCCGTGAGCAGGCTCAGTGTGGGGAGGGTGGGTAGTAAATTCCATGTGTTCATCACTCTTGGTGAAGAGGGAATTCCTTTTATCCGTTCTAACCCGACCGCTCAGCAATTTCATGGAGTGCCCACCTGAGTTCTTGTATTGTGAGAAAGGGAACACGTGATCTGGCCTTCTTGTACCTGCTCTATCCCATGCATCTCTCCTTATATATAATTGAATAGTGGGTGCCAAAGTTCTAATTCTAAAATGCACTTCCTTAGTGTATGGCTGATGGCACTGCTCCTCAGCATATATCGCCACCAATCAGAAGGCAAAGCCCGGGTCCCGCCCACACCACAACTGCTGCGACAACCTGGTCTTTTGCATATGGAAGCTGATTGGACTTCACTCCATTCCACACCTCAAACTCCCCCCCCCCACAAGGCATTTGGAATGTCAGTTGCATATGGAACCTGCTGTATTCTGGTGGTGTGCAGGCCCCAGGTTCATGTTTTAAAAGCAGACTGACACTGTTTGCCCAAAGCCAGAGCACTCTCCCAGAGCCTCTTTCTAGATCCCGTTGTATTTATTTCCACAACGGGCCTTATTTCTAGTAATCTTATAAACCTCAATCATGTCACCCCTCAGCCATCATTTCTCCAAGCTAAAGAGCCCTAAGCGCCTTAACCTTTCCTCATAGGGGAAGTGTTCCAAGCCTTTGATCATTCGAGTTGCCCTTTTCTGCACTTTTTCTAATGCTATAATCTCCTCTTTGAGGTGTGGTGACCAGAGGACTCCAAATGAGGTCGGACCATTGATTTATACAGAGGTTGACAGGCACCCTGAGGGGACGGATGAATCCCGCCCCCCTGCTTTTTACCTCAGCATTTCACGTCCTCCTTCCTGCAACTTTTACAACTGTCACAGGAGAAGTCTGGAGGGGAGATTACCTATTTACAGAATTTGTGCCTCACCTTTCTGCCCCGCCCCCTCAGCGATAGACTTGCTCCTTCACGGAGGGGGGGCCCTGCTAGGAGAGGCTGACCCCTGAGTCCTTGGGCACCTTCTCCGTAGCAACTCAGTCGTGTCTGGATTGAGCTTCAGTTTATTCGCCCTCATCTATCCCATGGCCTTCGCCAGGCAAGACACAGAGAGTGATTAAAATGTGGGATTCGCTGTTAGATAGCCACAGGCACATAAAGGTCTCAGAGAGGATCCTCAGGGATCCTCTCTCATGGAGGAGGGGATCTCTCTGTGGCTACTCGCCATGGTGGCTGAGGGGAACCTCCGCATTAGTAGGCACTGAACCTCAATCCCAGAGCCAGGAGGCCATGTTGTTGGATCTCCAGAGGAACTGGCTGGCCACTTCGTGAGACAAGATGGTGGGCTAGATGGACCCTCACTGGTCTGATCCGGCCTTCTGATGTTCTTAGGACTTCCACAGACCCCCCCCCCCCTGGACCCGCTGTTAAGGAGACACAGAGCTGGGCATCATCTGCATATTGGGGGCACCTCAGTCCATATCCCCAGTCTCTCCCAGTGTTTTCATGTAGAAGTTAAACAGGAACAGGGGGAAAGAGGGAACCCTGCCTGACCCCACGGCAGACCCCCAGCAGCAGTCCCCCCAATCCCCACACCCCCGGGGTCGGCCAGTCAAGTAAGAGCCGGTTTGGTGTAGTGGTTAAGTGCGCGGACTCTAATCTGGGAGAACCGAGCTTGATTCCCCACTCCTCCACTGGCACCTGCTGGATGACCTCGGGCAAGCCGTAGTCCTGTCAGAGCTGTTCTCTGAAGGGCAGTTATCGAAAGAGCTCTCTCAGCCCCGCCTACCTCACAGGGCGTCTGTTGTGGGGAGCGGAAGGGAAAGGTGTTTGTAAGCTGCTCTGAGACTCCCTTGGGTAGTGAAGGGCGGGGTATAAATCCAATCTCCTCCTCCTCCTCTAAGAGTCGAACCACTGGAACACGGTGGATGCCCCCCCCCCCACTCTGAACTTGGCCAATGTCTCCAGAAGGTTATCACGTTCGATCCAGGGCATCAACCCACTCGTTGCCTCAAGCGGGGCCCCCCGAATCAAGTCCCTTACACTAGACCTCCCTCCAGGAGGTCCAGTGGAGTTTGGGCTCCCCCAAGAACTCCTCTAAAACAACGAAGAGCCGGCGGTACTCAGGAACCCTGCCTGACCCCACAGCAGACCCCCAGCAGCAGTCGCCCAATCCCCACACCCCTGGGGTTGGCCAGTCAACGCCACGGTCCCGCCTCCCAGAAGGATATCGTGTTCGATGGTACTGAAAGCTGCTGAGGGGTCTTCAGGAAATCAAGAGAAACTCCCAAAAAATGTGTTCGGTTTTTGTCAGGAAGCTCTTCATACGTAACCCCGTCTCTGTGTGTCTTCTCTAGGCATTCACACCCTGCAGGTGTTCTCCGGCTGCGAAGAGAGCGGGGACAATCGTACCCCCAGAGGGTTTGCGAAGTACGGCTACAACGGGAGGGACTTCCTCAGTCTGGACCTGGCGACTCTCACCTGGACCGCACTGAGTGCAGAGGCCAATCTCATCAAGAGGAAATGGGACGCTGAGAGGGACCGAGGGGAACTCTGGGAGCGTTTCCTGGCTGAGACTTGCGTGGAGTGGCTCCACACGCACCTGCGCTACGGAAAAGAGGCTTTGCTGAGGATTGGTGAGGAGGGCGAACGGGGTGGCTGGGGGGAGTCGGGGAGAGGGTTATTTTGCATCCCCCCCCCTCACATCTGAAGAGCCGGCTCATACTTGAAGCAGACGGAAGTGGTGGAATGCAGGGTGGCACCGCTTCAGTTTGGTGTAGTGGTTAAGTGTGCGGACTCTAATCTGGGAGAACCGGGTTTGATTCCCCACTCCTCCACATGCAGCTGCTGGTGTGACCTCGGGTCAGTCACAAGCTCTGGCACAGCTGTCCTTGAAAAAGAGCAGTTTGTGTCAGAGCTCTCTCAGCCCCGCCTATCTCACAAGGGTGTCTGTTGTGGGGAGGGGAAGGGAAAGGAGTCTGTAAGCCGCTCTGAGACTCCAAGTGAAGGGCGGGGTATAAATCCAATCTCTTCTTCTTCTTCTGACGTCTGGTGGCCACAGTGTTCCCTCCAAGCTGAGTTAGTGTGAGCCAGCTCACAGTTTTTTAGCCTCCGGCTCAAGCATTTTTGTCTTAGCTCAGGAAGGGTGGCTCCCGAGCGAACTAATTGATGCAGCAGCCCAATCGCCCGCTCACAACTCTTTAATGCCAGTGGCTCACAAAGTAGAATTTTGGCTCACAGGACTCCACAGCTTAGAGGGAGCATTGCGGTGGGGGAAGAGGACGGTTTTGACTGCCGTCAGTTTACCTGTAATAGAGTCTGCTTATCGATCGCCTCCCCCACCCCGCAGTCTTTTGGAGAAGGTGGAAGTTCAGACCACCAGGCGGGTCTCTTTGTGGGAGACAAGGTGAGGGCCGCTGGGGAATTCCTGTCTGTGGAGTTTTTCATCTCTTTGGAATGGCAGAGGGGTGTGTGCCCGCCATCTCAGAGCCAGTTTGGTGCAGTGGTTAAGTGCGCAGACTCTAATCTGGGAGAACCGGGTTTGATTCCCCACTCCTCCACTCACAGCTGCTGGATGACCTTGGGCAAGCTCTAGTTCTGATAAGAGCTGTTCTTGAAAAAGAGCCGTTTCTGTCAAGAGCTCTCTCAGCCGCACCTACCTCACAGGGTGTCTGTTGTGGGGAGGGGAAGGGAAAGGAGTTTGTGAGCCGCTCTGAGACACCTTTGGGTAGTGAAGGGCGGGGTTATAAATCCAATCTCCTCTCCTCCTCCTCAGGACAGGGGGCCCCAGTCTGAGGGGTATGTGGACCCCCAAGTCCAACTTTACTTGGTGTGGTGACCAGTGTTCCCTCTAAGCTGAGTTAGTGTGAGCTAGCTTGCCGTTTTTAGCCTCCAGCTCACACATTTTTGTCTTCGCTCAGGAAGGATGTGGCTCCAGAACAGACTAACTTACGCAGGAGCCAAATCGCCCGCTCACAACTTTAATGTCAGTGGCTCACAAAGTAGTATTTTTGCTCACAGGACTCCACAGCTTAGAGGGAGCATTGCGGTGGGGGAAGAGGACGGTTTTGACTGCCGTCAGTTTACCTGTAATAGAGTCTGCTTATTGATCGCCTTTCAGCTAAAGCTCCCTGGAGACGGTTTACAGCATGGCTTACTGCATCTTTATTTTATTTGAACTCTAGTAAAATGAATAAAATGCAGTGATCTGTACACCTCCCCGCAAGCAGAAAACTAGGAAGTCAGGGAGATGACTGGAACACAGCCTTTTTTCATCATGGCACCTCCTCTTGCTGTACGAGAGAGAGAGAGAGAGATTGGATTTATACCCTGCCCTTCACTGAGAATCTCAGAGTGGCTTACAAACTCCTTTCCCTTCCCCTCCCCACCACAGACACCCTGTGAGGTAGGTGGGGCTGAGAGAGCTCTTGACAGAAACTGCTCTTTTCCAAGAACAGCTCTTATCAGAACTACGGCTTGCCCAAGGTCCTCCAGCCAGGTGCAAGTGGAGGAGTGGGGAGTCAAACTCAGTTCTCTGCGCACTTAACCACTACACCAAACTGGCTCCTGGGGGCCCTGTGGCCATTGGCTCTGCAACCCAAGGGTTGGGCAACACTCAACTGCCCACGAGCCCCATTTCTGTGGCTCACACTCAGCATCTCTCCTGCCAGAATGGGAGCCAAACCTGTTTGTTTTTTTGCAGATCCACCGAGGGGACGTGTGGCCCGTAAGGCAGGGTCAGACGGCCTGGAGACCCTCGTCTGCCAACTCCGCGGCTTCTACCCCAAGGAGATCGCAGTCACTTGGAGGAAGGGCGGGGAGGTCTGGCACCAGGACACCTCCCACGGGGGTGTCCTCCCCAACTCGGACGGGACCTACCACACCTGGCTGAGCATCAAGGTCGACCCCAAGGAGAAGGACCGTTTCCGGTGCCACGTGGAACACGACGGCCTGCCGGAGCCCCTGGACATGGCCTGGGAGGAGCCGGGTGAGAGACTGAAGGGGGGGGGAAGGCGGGCCCCTTTTAGGGGAAGATGGCTGACTCTGAAGGAAGGACAAAGTGAGAGCAGAACTTTCTACCAGATTCCCAGGGAAGGAGGAGGAGAATATAGCCACTTAAGGGGGGGGGGGCATGTACTTGGAACCAGTGTTCCCTCTAAGCTGAGTTAGTGTGAGCCAGCTCACAGTTTTGTAGGCCTCCAGCTCACACATTTTTGACTTGGCTCAGGAAGGGACGGCTCTGGAGCAAACTAATTGATGCAGCAGCCAAATGGCTCGCTCACAACTTCCATGCCAGTAGCTCACAAAGTAGAATTTTTGCTCACGAGACTCCACAGCTTAAAGGGAGCATTGGTCTGGAGGCGGGTTGTAGTTCTGGGAGAACCTCAGGCCCGACCTGTTAGGCACCAGTTTTGGACCGCCCTATAATCAGAATTTGTTTTGGGGCGGGGCGTGATAATCAGTGTTTTTCTGTACAAGAAAGGTGAAACCAGCAACACTGTTGTTCTCTTGCTGGTCGCTTTAATCTCCAAACAAACAAACAAAAAGCAGAGGCCTTTTTCAGGTAGTTCAGTAAGAACGGACTTAGGGGGGAAAGGAACTCCTCCCTGTATTGGAATCAACCACAGTCCTCCTACCCCCTAGGCCAGCATGCCCTCTAAGCTGCGTTAGTGTGAGCTAGCTCACAGTTTTATAGGCCTCCAGCTCACACATTTTTGTCTCAGCTCAGGAAGGGATGGCTCCGGGGCAAACTAGTCTATGCAGCACCCAAATGGCTCGCTCACAACTTTCATGCCAGTCTTTCACAAAGTAGAATTTTTGCTCACGAGACTCCACAGCTTAGAGGGAGCATTGCTTGGAACCAGTGTTCCCTCTAAGATGAGTTAGTGTGAGCCGGCTCATAGTTTTTTAGCCTCCGGCTCACACATCTTTGTCTTTGCTCAGGAAAGAGGGCTCCAGAGCCAACTAATTTCTGTGGTAGCCAATTCGCTGGCTCACCACTTTAAAACCAGCAGCTCACAAAGTAGAATTTTCGCTCACAAGACTCCGTAGCTTAGAGGGAGCATTTGCTTGGAACCCCAGATTATTGTGCTGACTTGGAGGGGGGGGACCCCTGGCAGGCGCCCCCTGCTTTCTGCAGACTCGCTTCCCACAGGAAATCAAAGGAGCTTGCAAGGAAGTGCATTAAGGTATGCAACCAAATACAGGCACGGGGCAGTCCACATGCAGCAACCGCGAGGAGGCCTTTTCAAATCCGCCACGCAAGCTTGATACAGATGGACAGTATGGGATAGTGGTTAGTGTCGGCTCTGGGGTTGTACTCGTGCTTGGGCCATTGTCAAAAGATGGGTGTTTTTCCCCCCCTGCTCGCCACATCCTTGTGAGGCTGATTTGATTCCCCGTCTCCACCTCCGGGAACCTGGAACAAAAATCCCCTTCTGATAGTTTGACCGAGACTGGGTTTGGACTGTCCCCCTACGGAGTAGAACACACCGGTAGAAGCAACAGGATTTACAGAAAGAAATCGAAAAGTGGTTCAGACTGACACGTGAGCCGTAGAGATTGGATCTTAGCTCTAACAGCAGCGTTCGACACGGTTGATTATGAACGTACGACCCAGTGCGTCAGCGATGTGGAGAGACGTGGCACAGCTTTACAGTGGCTGGTATCATTTCTCCACGGTCAGGGACAGAGGGTGGCGCTGGGGGAGAGGACATCAGCGCGTTTACCCACTGGTATGTGGCACTCCTTGGGAGTGATCCTCTCCCCAGCGCTGCATTCCTTGCGTTTCATGACGCTGCTGCTAAGAGGCCATGAAAGCAAACAGAGCCAGTTTGGTGTAGTGGTTAAGTGCGCGGACTCTGATCTGGGAGAACCGGGTTTGATTCCCCCACTCCTCCACTTGCACCTGGCTGGATGACCTTGGGCAAGCCCTAGTTCTGATAAGAGCCGTTCTTGAAAAAGAGCTGTTTCTGTCAGAGCTCTCCCAGCCCCACCTACCTCACAGGGTGTCTGTTGTGGGGAGGGGAAGGGAAAGGAGTTTGTAAGTTTGATTCCCCACTCCTCCACTTGCACCTGGCTGGATGACCTTGGGCAAGCCATAGTTCTGATAAGAGCCGTTCTTGAAAAAGAGCAGTTTCTGTCAAGAGCTCTCTCAGCGCCACCGACCTCACAGGGTGTCTGTTGTGGGGAGGGGAAGGGAAAGGAGTTTGTAAGTTTGATTCCCCACTCCTCCCCTTGCACCTGGCTGGATGAGCTTGGGTCAGGCACAAGTTCTCTCAGAACTGTTCTCTCAAGGGCAGTTTCTGTCAGAGCTTTCTCAGCCCCACCAACCTCACAGGGTGTCTGTTGTGGGGAGGGGAAGGGAAAAGGAGTTTGTAAGTTTGATTCCCCACTCCTCCCCTTGCACCTGGCTGGATGACCTTGGGTCAGGCACAAGTTCTTCTTCTTCTTCGCAAAGATTTTGCCCCTTTCTCCATTTTAGCCTCCTCCTGCCTTGTATCTGTCTGTGTGTGTGGGGGGGGGGTTACCTTCAGGGAAGAAATTCCCTCCCCAGGGAGGGAGGCCCACCACCGCACCCTCCCTACCTATGGCCACCATGCAAGCTGGGTTTGGTGATTTTAAGAAGAAGAAGAGATTGGATGTATACCCCGCCCTTCACTTGGAGTCCCAGAGCAGTTTACAAACTCCTTCCCCTCCCCACAACAGACACCCTGTGAGGGAGGCGGGGCTGAGAGGGCCCTCTCTCAAGGACTGCCCTTGACAGACCAGCTCTGAGAGAACTTGTGACTGACCCAAGGTCACACCAGCAGCTGCAATTGGAGGTGTGGGGAATCAAACCCGGTTCTCCCAGATTAGAGTCCACACACTCAACCACTACGCCAAACTGGCTCTGTTTGCTTTCATGACCTCTTAGCAGCCGCGTCCCACGTTCTGCACGCAGGAGGTCCCAGGCTCACCACCACGGTTTCTGCTACCTCGCAGATATGGGGTCCATCTGAGTAGACGCATTTCGTTTTTGTTTTTCTCATTTCAGACTCTGCATCCAACGTGGGGCTCATTGTGGGCGTCGTCCTGGGGGTCGTGGTGGCTGTCGTCCTGGTGGGGGCCGGGGTCACCTTCTACATCAGTAAATAAACCAGGGATGTGTTGGGGGGGGGGTCGAGTGAAAGGGCGTCTCGGAGCCACAGACTAGGAAATGACCATCTCCTGCCTGCAGATACTCCTTTGCTCTATGACCCAGGAAATCTTCTCGATGACAACTTGTAGAGGGTTGCCCCAAAAAGACTGTAAGACCAATGGGGGACGGTGGGCTCCAGAGCCCTGCTCTAGCCCGGGGGGCGGTGCTGGATGCTCTCTGGAGGACCCTTCGAATCCCGATGCTCTGATTCTGTCTCTGCAGGAAGACGACAAGAAGACAGCTACCAAGGAGCACCGAGTGAGTGATTTCCCCCCTCCCCTCGTTGAACTATTGCCTTGATGCCAGGGTGTGGGGGAGACGGCTGCTGTGCCCGGGTATCAGGCTGGCTGTGAAATCTCATAGAGAAGCTGCCCACCACCACCCCTCCCTGGCCAAAGTGATCTGGAAGGAGATGCACTTTCTGTGGCCCATGCAGCCAGCCAGCTGCCAGCCTGAGGGACTCGCTCTGAGAAGCAGCACGCAGCTGTCGAAAGGAAGGGAGATTTCCATGTTAGATTCCACCATGTAAGGGGGTGTGTGGAAAAGGGGTTGGGGGGAGATTGGACCACCCACCTCTCCAGGGAGAGATCCTGACCCCCTTCCTTCTTTCCCCTTCTGCAGCAAGGGACCAGGGATCAGACAGCTCTGTCAGTGGTAAGTGGGGGGTGGGGGGGAATGGAAGAGAAGGGGGGGAAATGGAAAGGGGGTTGGGAAGGCTTTTGCTTTCTTGTGGGAAAAGCCTCGAGGCTTGCAATATAGTCTCAGTCCTTGCATGAGAACAGTTTCTCGGCCCACCCACCCCCCCCCCATTTGATCAAACTCTCATTGGAAATCATGGAAAGGCTGTGCGATTTGGATCTGGTGAGGCAAGTGCGGCTGGACTCACTTCCTTGAGCCACCGTCCAGAGCTGCTGAGTCTGTGGGCCCCTCTCATTGGGCATCTTCTCACTCCCAGTGAGAATCCACCAAAGTGGGTTTTTGGTGGCCAGTCGGGTGGTGTGGTGAAGTGCGCGGACTCTGATCTGGGAGAACCGGGTTTGATTCCCCCACTCCTCCACTTGCACCCGCTGGATGACCTTGGGCAAGCCGTAGCTCTGGCACAGCTGATCTTGGAAAAGAGCAGTTTCTGTCAGAGCTCTCTCAGCCCCACCCACCTCACAGGCAACGTTCCCTCTAAGGTGTGGAGTCTTGTGAGCAAAAGTTCTACTTTCTGAGCGACTGGCATTAAAGTTGTGAGGGAGCAATTTGGCTACTCCATAAATTAGTTTGCTCTGGGGCAAAAGTTCTACTTTCTGAGCGACTGGCATTAAAGTTGTGAGGGAGCGATTTGGCTACTCCATAAATTAGTTTGCTCTGGAGCCCTCCTTCCTGAGCCAAGACAAAAATGTGTGAGCCGGAGGCTAAAAAACTGAACTGGCTCACACCAACTCAGCTTAGAGGGAACACTGCTCACAGGGTGTCTGTTGTGGGGAGGGGAGGGGAAAGGAGTTTGTAAGCCGCTCTGAGACTCCGAGTGAAGGGCGGGGTATAAATCAATATTCTCCTCCTCCTCCTCTGAGCTAGTGGCCTTGATTTGTAGGGGGCTGGCAGAGGGGCAGGTGGGCCTATCTCCAAGTGGAAGATCGATCTGGATAGCTTCTTCATTCCTGTCAGGTGATTCTACCTGCCTCCCCCATGTTCACACTGCCAGCTGGGAACTTCACTCTCTCCCCCTCTTTGGTTTCTGCAGCCTGATTTCCCATTGGCGTGTGAGAGGAACCAGAAGGGAACCCATCCGGATCTTCCCAAGAACGCAGGACCCTCGTGAGCTGTGGCCCATCTTTAGCACCCCCTGTTATGTTGCCTGTTTCTGTACTAGTCGGCAGAACTGTTTCTTGAGGGCGGGACAGTCTCTTTCTGACGGACCTGTCTTTCTCCTTCCTCGGGCCTTGAGATGGGAAATTCCCCCCTTGTTTCTTCTAAGTCGCTGCAGCTGCTGTGGAGCATAAATGCCTGGCCAGTGCGATCGCCCTTTTCGGTTTCTGAGGATGTGTGAAAACCTCTGGGGGTTTGCCAAAGTTTGGAAATCCGAGTTCAGGCCTTTAAAGAGGGATTGTTTTAGTAACATTAAGGCGGTCTGTGTGAGTTATTAATTTTAACTACTGCAAAAATCCCATGACACTGGAAGCGTTAGAAGAACTTGGAATTCTGTGATTTTGAAAATGGCTGCTAATATAGTAATATGAATAATCAGCTTGATCGAGCCAGTTTTGACTTTTGAAAGTGTTTGTACGGTTTGTATCGTATAATTTCTTGGTTTTCTTTGCATAGAAATTATAGGGTGGTATTTTTCCCCCTTTGTATCTTGTTATCTATCTTCTATAGTCAGGGGCATAGCCACAGTGGGGCACATAGGGGCACGTGCCCCATCACTCGTTTGGTGTAGTGGTTTTTGGTGGCCAGTTTGGTGTCGTGGTTAAGTGCGCGGACTCTAATCTGGGAGAACCGGGTTTGATTTCCCCAGTCCTCCACTTGCACCTGGCTGGATGACCTTGGGCAAGCCGTAGTTCTGATAAGAGCTGTTCTTGAAAAAAGAGCAGATTCTGTCAGAGCTCTCTCAGCCCCACCCGCCTTATACAGGGTGTCTGTTGTGGGGAGGGGAGGGGAAAGGAGTTCGTAAGCCACTCTGAGACTCCTTTGGGTAGTGAAGGGGTATAAATCCAATATGTTCTTCTTCTCGTGGTCCAGGCACCTCAGCTTCCGGTGCCTCCACCTGCAGGCAATGGGCATGGAGGCGGAGGCTGTGCGGCTGGAGCGCTTGGCAATGTTCCCTCTAAGCTGTGGAGTCTTGTGAGCAAAAATTCTACTTTGTGAGCTACTGGCATTAAAGTTGTGAGCAAGTGATTTGGCTCCTACATAAATTAGTTTGCTCTGGAGCTCTCCTTCCTGAGCCAAGACAGAAATGTGTGAGCTGGAGGCTAAAAAACTGAACTAGCTCACACTAACTCAGCTTAGAGGGAACACTGCTTGCTAGCCACTTCTCCCAGGCCAAGCAAGCTGGCGGATGAGGCAAGCAAGGCCTCTCTGCAGTCATGTGATCTGCTGCCCATTCATATGCTGGCATCACATGACTGGGTCCCTCGGCTCACCCACTGCTCGTCCAGCTCCATGGGGGGTGGCAGCAGCAACTCTGGGCCAGGTAATGGGGCTGGGGCTTGGGAAGGAGGCATTTGTGGAGACGGGCGGGCTGTCATGGGCATGGATGAGCTCACAGAGCCTTCAGAAACCACAGCTGGCTCCTCTGAAGCAGCAGAGGAGGATAGCTGGCAAGTGCCTTGGCTGTCTTCACACCTGGCCCAAATAAGAAGGAAGAACTGCACAGCTGAAAGTCCTCCTGACTCACCCCCACGTGTGACTCATTTAAGAGAGTGACTGCTGCAAGGCTTAGCAAGCAGGCCAAGAGAGGCCAGGCTACAAGGGAGACGCTCCGCTAGCCCAGAGTTCTAACAGGAGCCTGGCCGATCGTGCAGCTGGCTAATTGGTAGCAGCATTTAACTCCACACTCCGGGCAGAACCCTTTGTGGAAGCAACATGTTAGGAGAGGTCCTCCATTATGGGGGAAGGAGGACCAGTCCTGGGGTGGGTAGCGGTCGATGTATACAGAGAAAGCAAATCTGAATGAGAAATCCAGGCCCAAAGAGACAAGGTGACAGGGTGTCTGTAAAAATCAGTTGTTCTCTTTACTAAATACTCTAAAGTTTCGCACACATACAAAACATAGCAGAATCATACCATCAACACACAAGTTCCTTTAGCTATAAAGACAAGAATATAAGATAGTTTCCCATAGCTACTTTGGAGTTTGAGATAGGTATTCGCAAAATACTTGCCTTATCCAGGAGCTGTCTTGGTTGGAGACTAAGGAAAGGATCTCTGGCATTAATAGTAGCTCTTCCACATTGCTTTGGAACAATGCCAGCTAATGTGGGCATGAAGTCTCTGCAGCTGTAAGGCTGTGCAGCTCCAGAGAGTCCACACACAAAAGAGCCTTAAAGGAAAGGTGGGGGGGTGGGGGTTGGTGGCTAAGCCATGTGCAGGGCTAGTTAAAGTGTAGGGGCAGGATACTGGGTGAAGTGCAGAGATTCAAAGTGTGCTCTCTCTCTCTGCGTTATATTCCAGGTGGGGGGGGGGGCCCTAGCTTGTTGTGTCCCACCTTTTCTCTAAGCCCAACCCAAAGTCACCCTTGGGTTGGTTGCAGGCATAGAGGGGCCGTGTTTTCCCTAGGGGAGTGGCAATGTTGTAATTCTAGATTCTATCTCATGGACCATTTGGCAGGGTGTGAGGTGTAGCTTCCTGCATCTTCCTTTGTTGTGCTGATGAAGTTGGCCTCTCTCAGGAGCACAAGAGCTGTAAACAGGATACTTTGGTATTTGTTGTTCAGTCGCACAGTCAAGTCCGACTCGCCAGGCCCTCCTGTCTTCCGCTGTCCTCTGAAGTTTGCTCAGTTTCATGTTCGTTGCATCGATGACACTGTCCAACCATCTCATCCTTTGCCGTCCCCGTCTTCTTTGACCTTCAATCTTTCCCAGCATCAGGGTCTTCTCCAGTGAGTGCTCCCTTCTCATTTGGTGGCCAACTTTGGTATACAAATGCAGATTTAGGTTTCTGCCTTCCTGACATCTCTGTCTCTCAGTAATGGAGAATATGCAGCCAGAAGTTGTCCTTTTCTGCTAACAAAGAACTCACCATGTTGTCTTGCTCCCATAATCCTTTGCTGACCGTAGGTGTGTGTGTCAAGCTCCATTGACATAAACACAGCAGGCAAAAGCCTGTCAGGCAAACAGACAGAGTCCCAGCAGATGAGACACACACAGCCTTACCCAAGTCCAGGTGGATTTGTGAGCATATTTCATGGCATGTGTCCTTGTGTAAGCAAATATTTATTCACCAATAAGTTAATCTCCTAACAGTCCCCCCTTTCATAACCTCTTTATTGACGATGAAGAGGTGATGACAAATGATACCATCTGATATCGGGAAGCGATGATCCGGGCCAGTCAGGTCATGTCACACAACTGGGGTGACGTGTGTATTGGGAACCTGTTAAGAACACGTTGGGCGTTCAACGAGAGTCCAGCATCAGTTGGTGACCCAAATCAGAAGGGGTCATCACATCTGGTCCGGAACAGATTGTCAGGAGCAGTAGGAACTGGAGCAACAGGAACAAACCCAGCAAACAGGAACAGGATCAGTCCATAGATGCCATCTGGTCACGTCTGGATCGGCTGGTCACGTCTGATGTCACGTCAGGTGCCACGTCTGGTGTCATCTTTCTGGAATCAGGAACACCTCGTGCCAAATGGTGCTGACTACACTACTCTGTGCATGATTATGGGGTGTGTCGTTTTCTTAAAAATAACAAAAACTATCCTACAAAACAATAAACACCAGATTGTTTTCTGCTTAGACCAGACCTCTATCTCCAGGCAAGTATGAGACCTTGTCATGTAATCATACACATAGCAATCATGTATATACAGTAGAAATCAATGGTTAATTCCCTATAACCATTAGAGAAAAATTCAAAAAGGAAATTGTCAGGTACCTTAAAACGTTAACTATGATGCAATTCTAACCTAAGAAAAACTTATAAACACTTTTTCCAAAACAAGAAAAGACACTAATGAATTATTATTGGGCAAAGGAACAATAACACCAGTACCCTATTAAGATATAAAAACACATTCAAGCTACTAATGCATAAAAGTAATAAGAAAAATTGATACCTAAGGCATAAAAGAAAGTAAATGAACATTCCTAGGCAAGAGTCTTACTAAAACTACTGAACCCTTTTAAATGAAATGCACAAAAACCTAAAAACATCTAGCAAATTGGATATCATGATTCAAGAATTACAAGGCTTAGAAACATATCAAAAATAAAGAAATTCCTTTGTAAACTGTGGGTATGTCCCTGAGAATGAACTCATTCAAGTAAATGGAAATGACAACATTTTCAGCAGCTGCAATGAACCTGTAAACTTCAACGGTTATAATAAAACATTGGTAATACAATTATTTACAGAGAATAAATTTCCTCGGAGAAGCTGGCATCTCAAAGGTAGGATTCCTTCTTAGCGCACTCTGTTGAGTAAAGTGGGCATTAAGTCCATCTGGTTCCTTTTTAGTTAATGCAAAGTTCATAAAGGAACACCATTCCAGTGTTATTTCTTCCTGGTTATGATACAGTTTATTAGAAATCCTTTGGTCCTCTGTCTGACAGTTGGCAAGCACAAACACATCCGGAAACGCTCGCTCTTCCATGTATGTACTGGATGAGCTTTCCCGTTTCCTGGCTGGCACAGACACTTTGTCAGTCTACCCAAGCAGGAAGCAGATCTATTGCATATTAACACAAAATTCCTGTATATGGAGACAAAACTGCATAAAGAGTGAAACACCCAAAACAGCATATAAAGGTAAAAACACCTAAGACACCCCCCCCTTGGTGCCGGGGGCACTTCTGGTAAACATGAGATGAACCCTTTCTTCCCTTGGGCAGGTATCGAGAGGCAACCCTCCCATGAAAGTCCAACAAAAAGGTAGGGTCCATCATAATGACTGGTGTACCCCTAACAGAACTTGCTGAGGCATTGGTGGAGCGTGGCAGCGCATGCAAATGGGCGTGCGCGTCATGGTATATACACCATGGGTGTATATACTCAGAACAAAACCAAAATAAGGATGCAGGACAAAACAACAATAAGGATGTTCTGCCCTTAAAAAGCCATGCACCAGCAACAGTAGTTCATTGGTAGTGCCAGGCAAACTCCAAACCAGAGTAAAAAGAATAAAGAGGAAATCTCCGGGCTTAGGCTAGAGGTTGGCAGCTGAAATAAAAGTTTTTGCAAAAATACAGGCTCTGTTAAAAAAGTTGTTATGTTTGAAAAAGGATTTAAATTTTGGGAAAAGATTAGGATTTTAGATTAAAAGCAAAACTTAAAAATGACCAAAAATTGTTTCAATTCAAACACAAAACTTCAAAACTAATGCAAAAGTGTTAGGTAGTAAAAACAAAACTTGTTTCATTGTCCATGAGGGTGGAAGGGAATTTCTGAACCTTTTTAATTCAACCTTCCCAAAATGGAACAAAAAGAAAGAAAACATTTGATCTCAAAAAAAATGAGAAGGGGGGGGGGGTTCTGGCCCAGCCCTTCACAAAAGGTTGAAGTTTGAGATAAGTTTGGTTCTATTCCCTTTGCTGCAAGGGAAAGCATGCTTTGTTTACTGGGGAGCCAAGCGTTGGCACAGATAGGCAGAATTTATTAATACAGTGCTAAAATATTAGTATGGTCCCTCTATCAGGTTAATACATCAGTAATTGTTAGTGATCAAGATTCAGCCAGGTGAGAAGAGGGGGGGGGTTAATTTATCAAAGCGGGCAGCTTTGGAATGTGTTCCTCCTGCTGCCTCTCCCCTGAGAACAAAAGACTTCCATTCCGGCCACATGTTCTGTGGGGGATGGGTTGCCACTTCATCTCCAGTTTGGCATTTTATAGGTCGAAAAAGTCAAAAATATTCTATATCTCCCCCCCTGATTTGCTACTGTAATGGAAGCAAATCAAATATTTAAAGAATATAAGAAAAAAAATGAGGATGAGAGACTCTTTTTCCAACTGTGAAAGTTGAAAAATAAAAAAAACTTGAACTGGGGCTGGTTTGTCTCTTGCAGTCAATTCTGGCTGCAGATTTCAAACCAGAATCTGCTGCTGCTGGCAGAGGGCATTTAGCAAGACAATAGTTTAATGGCTCTCCCGAAGGGAGGGGGTGAAGTGGAGGAAGGTGGTCGAAGAGCGGAAAATTCCCTTCTCTGCAAGGCTACTCCAGAGGAGGGAGAAGAGGGGAATGTGCTTCCCTTGGTTGCCACCTCCAGTTGGAATTACATTAGAGTTATGAAGCTGAAATCGGAAAGGATATGGTCTAATAGCACTCATAGGAAGGATGCAGACATTTTCAAATGACACCAAACTCCTATATTGCCAGGAAGTTGTGTATTTGGGGCAATCCCCAGGAAACGCCTGGAGATTGGCAACTTAGCAAACTGGTCAAAAATTTCTAATTTTTGATTGTTCTGAACGACCCAACATGATGCAGGCATTCGTAACAAATCAGAGAATGCAGGATCCCTGTCCATTAATGGATCTTATTTGAAATTAATAAGGTTTTTCCAAAAAGGGGGAAAAAGTACTCTTCACACACAAGCCTCTCCCATTCCTTCCAAGCCTTCCCTGGCTGTAAAGCAGATGCCTGAGGGAAGGGGGGAGGGGGTGTTTGCATTGTGCTAGCAAGGCTGAAAGGGCTTGTTTTCTAGCTGACTCTTAAAAGGAGTGAGATCCTGCTTGAGTTTTGCCCAAGTCTCCCAGCTCTAGGCCTGCTGCTGGGGGCTCCATCTTATTCTTGCACTCAGAATGGAGTTTTTGGTGCATTTTTCTTGATGTTATTAGTTATTAGTCTCTGTGGGGGGGGGGGGCAAGCTGTACCTTTAGCTCTCTGCGAAGGCAGTGCCAGAGAATTCTAGGAAATGCTTTGATCCAGAACCAGAGCTCATAAAAACAGTCTGTCCTTCACGGCCCTCTCTCGTTCTCTGGCAAACTTGCCCTCCCAGGAGGTGTTTGGCAAGCATTTTCATAGAGGAGAAAATGAGCTCTCCTCCCACCAGTGTTCCCTCTAAGCTGAGTTAGTGTGAGCTAGCTCACAGTTTTTTAGCCTCCGGCTCACACATTTTTGTCTCAGCTCAGGAAGGGAGGGCTCCAGAGCAAACTAATTGATGCAGTAGCCAAATTGGTTGCTCACAACTTTAATGCCAGTAGCTCACAAAGTAGAATTTTTGCTCAGAAGACTCTACAGCTTAGAGGGAACATGGGTTGGAACCGCGCACCGCCAGAGTCGAGATTACCATACGCAAGTGGAGTTCCACCCACCTCTAAAAAAATTCCCCACCTTCGAAGAAGTGGGGTTGGGATTAATTTCCAAATCTGCTGGGGCTTTTCAGATCTCTAAAGGGGACCGAGCCGTTTTGGGCTCCCTGGACAGCTCGCTGTCAGAGAGAGTTTAGAGATGCGGTCAGTCCAAAGTCGAGGCTCCAAAAATAGTGCACCTCACTTTACCGCGATCTCAGCATCTCATTCTCTCCAAGCAAGCCTGCCCTCCTAGAGAGCTGGCTGGCAGGTTTCCTCCCTGCTGGGGGGAAATCTCTTCACCTCGATGTGGGACTCTGTGCATGCTCAGGAACTAGCGGCGCCAGAATTGTTTTTCTCTCATTTCCATGAAGAAATGAGGGTGGGGTACGAAAACCTTGGGGCTCCTTGAGCTCTGCCGGTCTCTCGTGAGAGGGAGGAGGGGAAATGCTCCTCTCTCTCTCCTTGAAAACGGGACCTCAAGAGAGTTTTCTCTTATTATCTTTCCTAAGGGGTCCTCATCAATGTTCCCTCTAAGCTGTTGAGTCTTGTGAGCATAATTTCTACTTTGTGAGCTGCTGGCATTTAAGTTGTGAGCGAATGATTTGGCTATTGCATAAATTAGCTTGCTCTGGAGTCATCCTCCCTGAGCTAAGACAAAAATCTGTGAGCTGGAGGCTAAAATTCTGTGAGCTAGCTCACACTAACTCAGCTTAGAGGGAACACTGGTCCTCATCTCTCATCTCCGCGGCTAGCGAGGCTTCTCTGGACTTGACAGAGAGCCATGCGTACAAGCAAGGTCCAGCTGAGCGCACGGGGAAGAGGGGGGGGGCAAAGGGTGGGAGGCAATGTTCCCTCTAAGCTGTGGAGTCATGTGAGCAAAAATTTTACTTTGTGAGCTACTGGCATTAAAGTTGTGAGCGAGCCATTTGACTACTGTATTAAATTGGGTTTGCTCTGGAGCCACATCCTTCCTGAGCTAAGACAAAAATGTGTGAGCCGGAGGCTAAAAAACTGTGAGCTAGCTCACACTAACTCAGCTTAGAGGGAACACTGGTGGGAGGAGAGCTCATTTTCTCCTCTATGAAATTGACAGAGCTCATTTTCTCCTCTATGAAATTGACAAGTGTTTGAAGGAAAACTCTTGTCTCGCTAGAAGAGGCATGTGCATGGAAATTCTTCCATTTCACTACCTCCCTCTTTGGATTTTTCCCATGGCATGACAGAGGGGGGGGGGGGTTAACCCCTTGTCTGCCGCTGTCCTGCCCTGGTCCATCCGACCAACCAGGGGGGGGGTTGTGGTGTGCACTGTCCGCCGTGGGCATTCACCCCAGCGGGAAAAGCCTCTCTCTCTGTTACGGGAGAGTCTTTCTTTTCCAGACTCGAGTGTGCATGCCCTCAGCAGAATGTGAGGGGGGGGGGAACGCCCTCTCCCTCTCTCTGTGAAATTTGGGGTGCCAGAACAGGTCGCTGCAGTTTTGCAGGAGCGTGTTTTGGTCCCAACGGGGCGGTTTGCAGCTATGGGAGCTGAGGGGTGACCCCCCATAGCTCTCGCTTTTGACGAGCGCCTGAAGGGGGACTGCATCAGGCTGCTGGTGAAAGTAATCCATATGGTATCCTCTTTCCTTGAGTTTCCTTCAGGCATGCCAACGGAGGGGACTCCCTCGGGGGATTCCCCTACCCTGGCTCCGGCTGTTGGCTCTATTTTTCTGATGATTTCCCCCATATTTATTGCTCGGCTGGTGTGGTCCAATATTGGCCTGCATTATTTGCCACACTGGTCTTTCCTCTTCCTTCCTATCTGGTGTCGTGGTTCAGTGCGCGGACTCTAATCTGGGAGAACCGGGTCTGATTCCCCACTCCTCCACTTGCACCTGCTGGTGTGACCTTGGGTCAGACACAAGCTCTGGCACAGCTGTCCTTGAAAAAGAGCAGTCTGTGTCAGGGCTCTTTCAGCCCCACCCACCTCCCAGGGTGTCTGTTGTAGGGAGGGGAAGGGAAAGGAGCTTGTAAGTCGCTCTGAGACTCCCAAGTGAAGGGCGGGGTATAAATCCAATCTCCTCCTCCTCCTCCTCTTCCGTCCTGCTTTTGGGGGTTTTAAACTTCCTGATTCTCTTAAGAATGCGCCCACTCTCTTTATTGTGTTTCTCAGTTCATCCCAGGTTCCCTGTGTCGGGTCTGAAACGTATAGGACTAGCTTGGTTTGCCTATTGAAGCCTTTCACTAGTGCATCCCGAAAAGCGGGCACGTCATAGTTTGGAGGGTCGTTAGCGGCATCGACCGTGTTAGAAAGGAGTCCCAGAAGTTGCTTTCGGGCCATGTAAATTTCAGGTTCTTCACCGTCACCTTGCTTTTCTGAATAAAATAGGGCGTCCAGGATGGAACTCGGGTCCAAATAGGTGAGAACTTGTCTCATCCACTGAATCCTGGTTCCGTCTCCTAAGTTATTGGCTGACACGGCTGCATCGATGGCCGCCAGGTCAGCCCCACTAGCACATCGACGCGCTAGTAATGTTAAATCCTCCCCATTTAGACCAACATAAACGGTGGTCGCTGTTGTTAGCCATTGCACAGCCTTCTCCCTGGTAAGAGAGCCCAAGTCTTCTGCTATTGCTTTAACCTTTTCTAGTCGCCAAAGGCGATTCATGGCCTCGAGCTGTAGTCCCAGTTGTCCCTTAAGGGATTCAATCGCTCTGTGGCAGGAATCGTGGTTTACAAGCACTCTTTTGGCATGGTTTAGTTCAGTGAGGTAGCGAGCAGCTGATTGTTGTGCTGCAGCCAGATCCTTGGTGACTTTAGCTAACGATGTCTCTGCCAGTCTAGCTCTGTTTTCATATTCTTCACTTGCACGCTTGGCCTCGTGTGCTCTATCGGCCAAGCTTTGTTTTTCCAGGACCAGGTTAAGCCTTTCTGTCCTCACGCATAAGCTTTCCTCCTCATTGGTTTTTTGAAGTTCTGCAATCTCAACCTCAAATTCCTTTCTCTTATTTTCTAACAAGCCCTCGTAGTAGTTTTGCTGGGATTCAAGGGCATGAGCATGCTCAGACCTCTGTACCTCCAGCGCTGCTTGAAATCTCTCTCTCTCCTGTCCTCCCCATTTAGACCAACATAAAAGGCTGTAATTTTGTTCCTCCCTTAAAAATTCTAGTTGGCGATTTTGTTCCTCTCTTAAAAATTCTAGGCCATTTTCTTCCTCTCTTAATACTTTGAGCGCTCCTTGAAATCTCTCTCTCTCTTGATTGTGTTCTTTTCTTTCAACTTCTAGTCGGCAATTGTGTTCCTCTCTTAAAAATTCTAGTTGGCGACTTTGTTCCTCTCTTAAAAATTCTAGGCCATTTTGTTCCTCTCTTAATACTTTGAGCGCTCCTTGAAATCTTTCTCTCTCCTGATTGTGTTCTTTTCTTACACATTCTAGTTGGCGATTTTGTTCCTCTCTTAAAAATTCTAGGCCATTTTGTTCCTCTCTTAATACTTTGAGCGCTCCTTGAAATCTTTCTCTCTCCTGATTGTGTTCTTTTCTTACACATTCTAGTTGGCGACTTTGTTCCTCTCTTAAAAATTCTAGGCCATTTTGTTCCTCTCTTAATACTTTGAGCGCTCCTTGAAATCTTTCTCTCTCCTGATTGGGTTCTTTTCTTACACATTCTAGTTGGCGATTTTGTTCCTCTCTTAAAAATTCTAGTTGGCGATTTTGTTCCTCTCTTAAAAATTCTAGTTGGCGATTTTGTTCCTCTCTTAATACTTTGAGCGCTGCTTCATGTGTTTTCCGTACATGTTCCAGTTCTAGCTTTCTGTCCCGGTTGTCCCTTTTCAGTTTGTCCATTTGGCGATGGTAGGCTAAGGCTACCCATCCCAGAATAAAGAACAAACAAGCCACACCGGTCCATACGAGCAGACCCTCGATGTAGGTACCGTCCCACAACTGAGGGTGGCTCTCCGACCCGGGCAGACTGTCCCTGGCAAAAGGGTTAAGGATGGGTGAGCTGAGGGCAAACAGCTGCTTCAGCACCTCCATCATAGGTCTGTTTCTCAAGTGTTCCTGCAGTTCGCAGTCAGGGCGCAGCAGAGTGAGGCTGCAAGTCCCAGCAACGAAATGCAGGCACTCTCTAGCTTCTGATGAAGTGGATCACCAGAAAAAAATATGGAGTTTTAGGCTGCAAGCTCGCGGATGGCAGCGGGGGGGGGGGGGGGGGGGGAGAAAGTGGAAAGGAGTTTGTATGTCCCTACATGTATGTGCGTGCTTGGTGAAAACGTTGGGGATTTCTCTTATCTCAATCACGCAGTGCCGGATTTACACATAAGCTAAATAAGCTACAGCTTAGGGCCTCGCAATCTGCTGGGGCCTCAAATAAAAACACAATATAAAAAATGATTTCAAATACTAAAAAGGCGTATATATTTTAAATTTTTCTGAGACCAGCTGATGTAATTTAAAACAGTAGGGGGCCTCTAGGTTTTGTATAGCTTAGGGCCTCAGCAAGTCTAAATCCGGCCCTGCAATCACGCCACCGGTTGCCACCCAAACGAAAAGGCTGGAGCTTGTCCCGAGTTTGCTCCAAGGGGCAGTAGGAAAAGGGATAGAAGAGACCTCCCCACGATAGCTTTTGCTCTCTAGGGAGCCTCACAGACAGACAAACCATTCACACAGTCCCTAACTGGATTCCCAAAACAGATCTGTCTCTCCACGTCCTTGGCAGCGAGGGGGGGGGGCGGGTCTAAACCAACGTTCCCTCTAAGCTGTGGAGTCTCCTGAGCAAAAATTCTACTTTGTGAGCTACTGGCATTAAAGTTGTGAGCGAGCGATTCGGCTACCGCGTAAATTAGTTTGCTCTGGAGCCCTCCTTCCTGAGCTAAGAGAAAAATCTGTGAGCCGGAGGCTAAAAAACAGTGAGCTAGCTCACACTCACTCAGCTTAGAGGGAACACTGGTCTGAACGCCTGTTTTCCCTTCCCTCAGCCAAGGGACCACGCCACGTTGGGCAGCCATCTGTTAGGAGAGGTCCTCCATTATGGGGGAAGGAGGGACCAGTCCTGGGGTGGGTAGCGGTCAATGTATACAGAGAAAGCAAATCTGAATGAGAAATCCAGGCCCAAAGAGACAACGTGACAAGGTGTCTGTAAAAACCAGTTGTTCTCTTTACTAAATACTCTAAAGTTTCGCACACATACAAAACATAGCAGAATCATACCATCAACACACAAGTTCCTTTAGCTATAAAGACAAGAATATAAGATAGTTTCCCATAGCTACTTTGGAGTTTGAGATAGGTATTCGCAAAATACTTGCCTTATCCAGGAGCTGTCTTGTAGCAATAGTAGGTTGGAGACTCAGGAAAGGATCTCTGGCATTAATAGTGGCTCTTCCACATTGCTTTGGAACAATGCCAGCTAATGTGGGGCATGAAGTCTATACAGCTGTAAGGCTGTGCAGCTCCAGAGAGTCCACACACAAAAGAGCCTTAAAGGAAAGGTGGGGGGGGGGGGTTGGTGGCTAAGCCATGTGCAGGGCTAGTTAAAGTGTAGGGGCAGAGTACGGGGTGAAGTGCAGAGATTCAAAGTGTGCTCTCTCTGCGTTATATTCCAGGTGTGTGTGTGGGGGGGCTAGCTTGCTGTGTCCCACCTTTTCTCTAAGCCCAACCCAAAGTCACCCTTGGGTTGGTTGCAGGCATAGAGGGACCGGGTTTTCCCTAGGGGAGTGGCAATGTTGTAATTCTAGATTCTATCTCATGGACCATTTGGCAGGGTGTGAGGTGTAGCTTCCTGCATCTTCCTTTGTTGTGCTGATGAAGTTGGCCTCTCTCAGGAGCACAGGAGCTGTAAACAGGATACTTTGGTATAAAAATGCAGATTTAGGTTTCTGCCTTCCGTGACATCTCTGTCTCTCAGTAATGGAGAATACGCAGCCAGAAGTTGTCCTTTTCTGCTAACAAAGAACTCACCATGTTGTCTTGCTCCCATAATCCTTTGCTGACCGTAGGTGTATGTGTGTCAAGCTCCATTGACATAAACACAGCAGGCAAAGCCTGTCAGGCAAACAGACAGAGTCCCAGCAGCAGATGAGACACACACAGCCTTACCCAAGTCCAGGTGGATTTGTGAGCATATTTCATGGCATGTGTCCTTGTGTAAGCAAATATTTATTCACCAATAAGTTCATCTCCTAACAAACAAGTCAGCTTTGTGCTGCTAGCATCCACTCCGGCTCGGCTCTTGCACCTAGACCTTCGGACCACCCCCCCCACCCCCCCCGCCTTGGGACTTGGCTCTGTGTTCCTGGCTCCTGACCCCAGCTTTTTGGACTTTGCACCGTCTTCTCGGCTCCTGACCTTGGCTTCTTCTGGAGTCCCTTTGTCCAGCCTGTGACACCAAGCTGCAAAATCCTTGCCTGGAGTTCAGGGAAGGAGTGTGGCCAGCATCCGCCTGTCTCCCTCCCCTCCTGCAAGATTTAAAGGGCCCACTGATCAGCTGGAGGGCCCTTTTAATGCCACAGGCAGCTGCTATGGGGCGTGCCTCTCTTTGAGGGGGGCAGCATTTTGGGTAGCTGTTTCTGTTCCTGTGCCATGAACTTTCCAGAACTGAGGTCAGTTTGGTGTCGTGGCTAAGTGCGCGGACTCTAATCTGGGAGAACCAAGTTTGATTCCCCACTCCTCCACTTGTAGAAGAAGAGAGAGAGAAGAGATTGGATTTATACCCCGCCCTTCACTTGGAGTCTCAGAGCAGCTGACAAACTCCTCTCCCTTCCCCTCCCCACAACAGACACCCTGTGAGGTGGGTGGGGCTGAGAGAACTCTGACACAAACTGCTCTTTTTCAAGGACACCTGTGCCAGAGCTTGTGACTGACCCAAGGTCACATCAGCAGGTGCAAGTGGAGGAGTGGGGAATCAAACCCGGTTCTCCCAGATTAGAGTCCGTGCACTTAACCACTACACCAAACTGGCTCTCCATGAACTAAAGAGATCCATGAACTCAATACCTCACTGTGTTATTTAGTTTCTTTCAATTCCCCGACCCCCCCCTGCCGCAGGGGGTTTTTGTGGGGGGGAGGGGGGAGGGAAAGGAGTTTGTAAGCCACTCTGAAACTCCTCTGGGTAGTGAAGGACGGGGTATAAATCCAATCTCTTCTTCTGATAGTCGTAGGGTTGCCAACCTCCTGGTGAGGCCTGGAGACCCCCCCCAAAAAAAATTAAATCTTGAATCTAATTAAAGTCCCTGTAGAATATGGCAGCATTGAGTGGCAGGTTCTACTGCATTCTATCCTTGCTGAATTCCACCCCTCCTCCAACTCCACCCTCTCCAGGTTCCACCTCCAAATCTCCAGGAATTTCCCACGGTGGAGTTGGCAACACCAGTTCTGCAGGGCCTGTAAAATGGAGCTGTTCCGCCAGTGTAACAGCCACAGCAACCCCTCCGGGTCAACCGTGCTGGTTCTAAGAACAGGTTGCACAACACAAGTACAAAATTACTCAAGGAAATCTAAGACCTCCTTAAACATAAGGAGGGGGAGGGAGAGGAGTTTGTAAGCCACTCTGAGACTCCAAGTGAAGGGCGGGGTATAAATCCAATCCTCCTCCTCCTCCTCCTCCTCCTCCTCCT
>NW_015176561.1:32505-58621 GCF_001447785.1 Gekko japonicus | reverse complement strand
TAACCTATCATAAATAATTTTATATATTTAGAAAAATATTATTACAATAATTTCTTCATACATATTAATCATCATAGTCACAATTCATAATATAAGAGAACAAACTGTCAAATATCATCTCCATAGATTCTCAAAAGATATAGTACAACCTTATAATATATACTAGTCCTCCTCTGTACCCAAGCAGCCGAGATTTTCTTGTTCCATGGCGGGTACTTGCTCCAGGCGGCGGCGTCTTCGGCGGAGATCTTTTCCCTTGCTTCCATCAACTTCCTGGGGTGGTCCTACGGCAGGCGGCTGCGCGACGCTGCAGTCGTGGGTCTCTGTCTCGCAGTCTCCGACCCTGCTGCTTCACCACGCCTCCGCGACGTCCGGACCAATCACCACTCGAGGTGCTCCTTCTACCCATTGTCGGCCCGCCGCCATATTCTTCCTGCCGGGTCGCCGCTCGCCGCCGTTGCACCTTGCCACCGTCGGTGCACTCCAACTTCTTTATTGGAGGTAGGGTGCCCCACACTACCTAGGAGTGGGTACCCTTTTATCTACTTGCCATTTTAAGGGCTTTCGAACCGCTGGGTGGGCGGGAGCTAGGACAAGAGCCGGGAGCTCACTCCGGCCACGGTGGGACTCGAACAGCCATTAGGCTGTTCGGTGATAGATTACTTCATGCAGGCTTTTACTGCCTGCGCCACCGCTCCCCAAACATGCGGTCTGGGGGCAGGATCAAGCCCCCAAAGGGCTTCTATCAGGCCCGCAGTGGGACTGGCTGTCTTCTGCTGCTTCTTCCAGTTCTGCTGCTGCTGCGTCATCGTAGGTTTGCAGCTTACAGATTACACACCTGAACAGCAGACTCAAGATAGCTACAGCACAGACATTTCGACGCAGTAATTCAGAGCAATAAGAAGAAGAAGAAGAGATTGGATTTATAACCTGCCCTTCACTGTCCAAAGGTGTCTCAGAGTGGCTTACAAACTCCTTTCCCTTCCCCTCCCCACAACAGGCACCCTGTGAGTTAGGCAGGGCTGAGAGAGCTCTTTCGAGGACTGCTTGTGAGAGAACAGCTCTGACAGAACTATGGCTTTGCCCAAGGTCATCCAGCCAGGTGCAAGTGGAGGAGTGGGGAATCAAACCCGGTTCTCCCAGATTAGAGTCCCTGCACTTCACCACTACACCAAACTGGCTCTCAGCAAGAAGTGTCAGTTATCAGACACCGTTGAATAAACAAAATATCACATGAGTTCTAATGTTCTAAGCATGTTTTTGTTTTAAGTGAAAAAAACAACACCTTTGTCTTTGTGTCCTTTATAAAGTTTCTATCTCCGCTACCTGGCATTCCATTTTATGACACACGTGGCCCGACCCAACAAGGTCTCATTTATGTCAGATCCGGCCCTCATAACAAATGAGTTCGACACCCCTGCTCTATAAGTAAAATTGCTGGTGGTAATAGTCCTTTTGCAGCCCCCTCTCCGCACCTGTGTGTACTAGTACACCTGACGAGAGGTGGGCGGTGGGTCCCCGAAAGGCCAGAGCTTCAGGGAGCCTCTCAGCCAGACTCGGCCTGGCGCCCGAAAGAAAGAAGCGAAGAGACCATGCTTTGGTGCCTGGTGCGTAACACTCAATGCGCCCTCCCTCCGGGTGGTGCTATGCACTGCGCGGAACCCCTCAGCGGGAGGTGGGCTGGTCTCAGCCATTGCTTTCACACACACTAAATAACGCACTTTCAACCCACTTTGCAACTGGTTTTTACTGTGTGAAATGACAAAATCCACTTGCAAATGGTCACTGAAGTGGATGGAAACTGTACTGTTTAGCATGAGAGAGGCTTTTCTGTTGGGTTTTGACAGTGAGATATAGAAAAAATTGTATTTAGCAGAGATAAGATAACTTAGCAGTGCCAGAGTAAAATAATTCAGACTCAGAGTCCATGCGTGATTAAAATAGAAAGTTTTTACTAAATTCTAGCATAGGGAAGGGTAACTGGGATGAAAATAACAAGGGAGCTAAACGGCTACATCCTTACACTACAAAAGACAAACTAGAAGAGCGTTATGGCTTCTCTTCTTCTTCTTGAGAACAGCAAACAAAGATGGGAAGAGGAGCCATAAAATGCTAAAACACTATGACACTTTTGTCCCAATCAAACTCCTAGATCAGGGAGAAGTTTCCCGGGCTTGTACTCCTAAAAACAACCTTGGTTACATGAACAACATGTGACTTCCTGTGAGCAACACAAACAAGCATTTAACCCCAGATCTTGAGAGTCCCTTGGACTACAAAAAGATCAAATCAGTCAATCCTAAAAGAAATCAACCCTGACTGTTCCCTGGAAGGCCAGATAATGAAACTGAAGCTCAAATACTTTGGCCACCCAATGAGAAGGGAGCACTCACTGGAGAAGACCCTGATGCTGGGAAAGATTGAAGGTCAAAGAAGACGAGGACGGCAAAGGATGAGATGGTTAGACAGTGTCATCGATGCAACGAACATGAAATTGAGCCAACTTCAGAGGACGTCGGAAGACAGGAGGGCCTGGCGTGATCTGGTCCATGGGGTCGCAAAGAGTCAGACTCGACTGTGCGACTGAACAACAAATACTGAGTGTTTTCAACTTGTAATACCCAACATTGTCCCCCCCCCCATACTGAGCCAGGGCATGGCGCCCCCTCCAGCCACAGAAGCTGCCCCCCACTGCCCCCTTGCCGCCTTTCGCCTCCGCCAAACAGAAAGGGGGACCGTCTCCAGCCAGTGTTCCCTCTAAGCTGAGTGAGTGTGAGCTAGCTCACAGTTTCTTAGCCTCCGGCTCACAGATCTTTGTCTTAGTTCAGGAAGGATGTGGCTAAAGAGCAAACTAATGTATGCAGCACCCAAATGGCTCGCTCACAACTTTAATGCCAGTGGCCCACCAAGTAGAATTTTTGCCCACAGGACGCCACAGCTTAGAGGGAGCATTGCTTGCAGCCACTGTTCCCTCTAACCTGAGTTAGTGTGAGCAAGCTCACAGTTTCTTTAGCTTCCGGCTCACAGATCTTTGTCTTCGCTCAGGAAGGATGTGGCTCCAGAGCAAACGAATGTATGCAGTAGCCAAATTCCTCACTCACAACGTTAATGCCGGAAGCTCACAAAAATAGAATGTTTGCTCACAAGGCTCCGCAGCTTAGAGGGAGCATTGCGTCTCCGCCGCAGGGTCTTCTGTGAACCAACCGGCCCCGGGGCATTACCTCCTGAAATAGAGTGAGAATTGACAATACCATCATACAACAGACATCCACCACTTTCCCCTATTATATGCTTGTAAAATAAACGAAACATACACTCAAATACGCAAGGGAAACTGAACTCAGTAACACTGTAAGCTAGTGTGAAGTGTCTGGAATACTGCAGTGAAAGAATCAAGAGAATATCTTGTTGGGTACACGAGAAACTGCAAGTGAAAACACTTGTGACAGTAGCTGGAAAACTGCAGAGCTCAGGGAATGTTATGCCTGCATTTGATGACGTCACAACGTGGTGGAAGGGCTTTCCATATATAGGAGGTAATGCCCCGGGACGCTGGGGCGGACTCTGCCTAGCAACCGGCGCGGCTCTTTTTTCTATTGGGCAGCTCGGCCCATCTGAAGCTCTAGCCCCGCCTTCCCGCCCAGTCCGGCTCTCAGCTGCGTATTAAGCCGGCGGCGAGATGCGGAGCGGGAGGAGGTTCCCACGCGGCAGCGTCCGGACTCGAATGGGGTTCCTTCAGTCTCGCCTTTTGCTCCTGGGGGCCATCGCCCTCCTGTTGCCCTCGAGGCGGTTCTGCGCCGGTGAGTAACCTCTGGTGGGGGCTGGGGGCGCAGATTTTGCATCTGGGGCCCGTGCCTTTCCGGGCGGCTCTGCAGGGCATTTCCTTGACGTGCCAACAAGGAGGCTCTGGCCGATTTGCGGATCTCCCCCCCTACACACACGCACACACACCGGTTAAAGCCGACCCCCCCATATTTTGCAAGCGCCTCGGGGCAAGCTCTGCCCAGCGCAGGGCTTGGCTCTTCCAGGAAAAGCGGCTTCCCAGCCCTTCCCCTGCTTGTTGCACCTGCAGGCAGCGCCTGCCGCTCTTATCTGAGGAGGAAATTAGATGTATACCCCCCAGCCCTTCACTACCCAAAGGAGTCCCAGAGCGGCTGACAAACTCCTTTCCCTTCCCCTCCCCACAACAGACACCCTGGGAGGTAGAAGAAGAAGAGATTGGATTTATACCCCCCAGCCCTTCACAACCCAAAGGAGTCTCAGAGCGGCTTACAAACTCCTTTCCCTTCCCCTCCCCAAAACAGACCCCCTGTGAGGTGGGTGGGGCTGAGAGAGATCTGACAGAAACTGCTCTTTTTTTCAAGGACAGCTCTGAGAGAACTTTGGCTTGCCCAAGGTCATCCAGCAGGTGCAAATGGAGGAGCCGGGAATCAAACCGGGTTCTCTCAGATTAGAGTCCATGCACTGAACCACTACACCAGACTGTGGAGGAGTGGGGAACGGTGTGGTTAGAACAGAAACTGGGCGCAGTTTTCTCTGCCTGCTGGAGCGGTGCCCGTCTTGGTTGGGGATGCTTGCAGAGAAATACTCTCTGGAAGACAGAGCATAACAGGGCCCTTGGATTGAATGAGGGAACAGAGGCAGCTTCGGGGTGCCCTCAGCTATACCCGCCCACGGTTTGTTGGTTGGTTTGGATTTGTATTCCGGCCTCCCTGCCAGAGGGCTCACATCATAAATAGATTAAAAAAACGAATACATTAATAAATATAGGGGAGTCAGCCGTGTTACTCTGTTGCCGGCAACATAGTAAAAAGCCCAGTAGCACCTTTGAGACTAATAAACTTTATTGTCGCACAAGCTTTCGAGAAGCACAGCTCACTTTGCCAGATGCATGGAGGGTATGAAGAAACTGGCCAGAGATATGTAGGTGGTAAAGGGAGGGGAGAGAGGGCGCAGGAAGTGCCATGTAAATGCAAAACAGTTGCAAAAGTCAAGAAGAGTTGGTTTTTCTACCCTGCCCTTCACTACCCAAAGGAGTCTCAGAGCGGCTTACAAACTCCTTTCCCTTCCTCTTCCCACAACAGACACCCTGTGAGGTAGGTAGGGCTGAGAGAGCTCTGAGAGACCTGTGACTGACCTAAGGTCGCCCAGCTGGCTGCCTGTGGAGGAGTGGGGAATCAAACCCTGTTCTCCAGATTAGAGTCTGCCGCTCTTAACCACTATGCCACAGTTGGCTCCAATTGCATTTGACTCAGACTTGGTTTGAATAGAGACTTTGGATGGTGATCACATTACCAGAAGTAACTGCCAAAGTTTGTTAGTCGTAAAGAGAGCTAGTCTGGTGTCGTGGTGAAGTGCGCGGACTCTAATCTGGGAGAACCGGGTTTGATTCCCCGCTCCTCCACTTGCAGCTGCTGGATGACCTTGGGCAAGCCATAGTTCTGTCAGAGCTGTTCTTGAAAAAAGAGCAATTTCTGTCCAGAGCTCTCTCAGCCCCACCTGCCTCACAGGGTGTCTGTTGTGGGGAGGGGAAGGGAAAGGAGATTGTCAGCCGCTCTGAGACTCCTTCGGGTAGTGATGGGCCGGGTATAAATCTAATCTCCTCCTCTGTCACAAGTTCTTTCAGAGCTGTTCTCTCAAGGGCAGTTCTCGGGAGAGCTCTCTCAGCCCCACCTACCTCACAGGGTGTCTGTTGTGGGGAGGGGAAGGAAAAGGAGTTTGTAAGCCGCTCTGAGACACCTTTGGGTAGTCTAGGGCGGGGTATAAATTTCTTCTTCCTCTTAATAAATATAACAGTGTTTAAAACAGCTAAAAAGTACCATTTAAAACCACGGTGTATAACCACAACATCATCTCAGCTGGAGGGGTTAGATCCAGAGATCTTCTTAACCTGGGCCGAACGATGATGATGATGGCAAACGTCAGTTCTCCCCTCCTTTCTCTCCCAGGGCCCTCCGCTTTGCACACCCTCCACTATTTTGCCACAGCTCTCTGGGAGCGTGGCTGGCAGATACCCCAGTATGCCTGTTCGGTGTACCTGGATGACCAGCTGATTGGGCACTACGACGGAACCACCGACCGGTGCATGCCTCAGTCTTCCTGGATAGCGGAGATCAGCCACGACGACTCTGACTTCTGGGCCAGGAGCACTCGAGGGGCGTTTGCCTCGAGTTTAGTCCCGGATCTGATGATTCTGAAGAACATGTACAACCAGAGCAGAGGTGAGTGGGGGGCAGGAGGGGCCGCGGACAACGTCCACCTCACATTCTTGTCTGGCAGGGGAGGGGGTGGCGTTGCCAGGTGCCCTTGGGGGAGTTGAACGGTGTTGGGTGATAGTGAGATATTGAAAAAAATGGTATTTAGCAGAGATAAGTTAGTCCAGCAGTGCCAGAGTAAAATAATTCAGACTCAGAGACCATGTGTGATTAAAATATAACAGTTTTTACTAAATTCTAGTATGGGGAAGGCTAACTGGGATGAAAATAACAACAGAGCTAAATCGGCTACATCCTTACTCTACAAAGACAAAACTAGAAGAGACTGATTATGGCTGCTCTTACTTCTTCTTCAGAACACCAAAGAAAGACAGGAAGAGAAGCCATAAAATGCTAATACACCTTGACACTTTAGTCCCAATCAAATTCCTGGATCAGGGAGAAAATTCCCCGGCTTTCTACATCTAAAGAACATTGGTTACGTGAGAAACATGTGACTTCCTGTGAGCCACATAAACAAACATTTAACCCCAGATATACTGAGTGTTTTCAACTTGTTAATACCCAACAAAAGGTGACCCCCTCCTTCAAGCTGAGAACCTGCTTTTTATTTTGTTTTTTTTTAATTTATTATCAAATTTATACCCCGCCCTCCCCGCAAAGCAGTCTCGGGGCGGCTTCCAAAATGACAAACATACAGCTTAAAACACTCTCATTAAAAACACAACAAATAAAACAAGCATAAAGTGCTGGCGGCCATTAAGATCCACTTAGATGACACACTTTCAAAGGACTTCCATTTCCCCAAGTGTTCTAAGATGCTCTTCCGCTCGTCGTTTCCTTACGGCCACAACTTGATGGTGGATCGTGGGCCAGGCGCTGCAGCGGCCGGGCGATCCGGTGGCGGCGGCCCCTAGTTAAATGCCTGGTGGAAGAGCTCTGTCTTGCAGCCCCTGCGGAACTGTGAGAGGTCCCGCAGGGCCCTGATCTCCGCCAGGAGCTCGTTTCACCAGGTAGGGGCCGCCACCCAAAAGGCCCCGGCCCTAGTAGCAGCTAGCCTGGCCTCCCTCGGGCCAGGGAGGGTCAACCGATTTTGAGACCCAGACCATAGTGCTCTCTGGGGTATGTACGGGGAAAGGCGGTCCCGTAGCTATGTCTACATTTCAAGTCCTGCCTCTTGTACCCAGCAACTTTGACAGCTAACATATCATAGAATCATAGTTGGAAAGGGATCTCCAGGGTCATCTAGTCCAACCCCCTGCACAGTGCAGGAAATACACAAATACCTCCCCCACAGACACACACCAAGTGATCCCTGCTCCATGCCCAGGAGATGGCAACCCCCCCCCCCAGGAAGTGCCGTGTGAATGGAAAACAGTTGCAAAAGTCAAGAAGAGTTGGTTTCTCTACCCCGCCCATCACTACCCAAAGGAGTCTTAGAGGGGCTTACAGTCACCTTCCTCTTCCCACAACAGACACCCTGTGAGGTAGGTGGGGCTCAGAGAGCTCTGAGAGAATCTGTGACTGACCCTAGGTTGCCCAGCTGCCTGCCTGTGGAGGAGTGGGGGATCAAACCCTGTTCTCCAGATTAGAGTCTGCTCCTCTTCACCACTACGCCACAGCTGGCTCCAATTGGCTGACTCAGATTTGACTCAGACTTGGTTTGAATAGAGACTTTGGATGGTGATCACATTACCAGAAGTAACTGCCAAAGTTTGTTAGTCGTAAAGAGAGCCAGTCTGGTGTAGTAGTTAAGTGCGCGGACTCTAATCCGGGAGAACTGGGTTTGATTCCCCCACTCCTCCACTCGCACCTGCTGGATGACCTTGGGCAAGCCGTAGTTCTGATAAGAGCTGTTCTTGGAAAAAGAGTAGTTTCTGTCAAGAGCTCTCTCAGCCCCACCTACCTCACAGGGTGTCTGTTGTGGCGAGGGAAAGGGAAAGGAGTTTGTAAGCCGCTCTGAGACGCTTTTGGGTAGTGAAGGACGGGGTATAAATTTCTTCCTCCTCCTCAGACACAGGGCGGCAAGGAGGGATGTGATCAGCTTTGGTGATGCGGAGGATTGAACTCGGGGCCCTGCATGCCGTGCACTGAGACGGAGCCCCCCCCCCAAAAAAACCCTCCCCATTTTATCTTTCTAACTAGAACTTAGCTATTTACGTCTTTAAGATCACAGAAACAGTAGAGGAGGCCCAGAAAACAATCGCCATGCATATGCCACCTGAGTTTTCCCCCCTCCGTCCCTCTGGCTATGTGGGCAGCACATGTGGCATTTTGGAGCCGCCGCTGCCCCCCTCCAAAGTAAGCCTGGCCTCTTCCCTGCCACCTGGTTTCCTGTCCTTTTAAGATGCCATTTCTGCTCACACGTGAAAGATGGGGAAAGAAAAGTAAAAAGAAAATGAGGAAGGCGCATGGAAATGAAGAAAGAGACACGCGCAAACCCACCCCCCCCCCCCCCCCGCTGCCGCCCCAGAAGCACCAGTTTGGAAGTCGAGGCCAAAGCGGAGGTTGTTTCCAGGCGGAAACGACTTTTATTAGCTCTTGTTTTCTCTCTGCTTGGCTGAAGAACTTTGTACGCCATCTGCAGGAAGGGGGCCGTCGTGGTCTTTTCCCAAGCACCCCCTCTCAAGTGGATTTCCTGTTTATTCTTTCTAAATGCTGCCTCTCCGGAGAGAGGCAACGTCTAGCAACGGGGCAGAAACTTCAAAACAAGCCGAGCCTCAAAAACAAACCACTACAACCAAGCCAGGGCATAAAAATTCGTTTCTCAAACGCAGACTGAGCAGCATAAAGATACAGATGGAGCCAGAAGCAGGCCCGGAAGCAAGGAAGAGATTAACACACACACATACCCCGTTAAAAGACTGGGTGAAGAGTACTGAGACTGACGCATCGTCGAGTGATTCCCAGCTCATACTTTACTTAGTGATCTCAGAAAACAGGAGATAGAATCGCTAGCCCGCAGGCTGCTTCTATGTCCATTAACAACACTGAACAGCTACTAAGGCTGTTCGAGACCCACTGTGGCCGGGGTGAGCTCCCAGCCCTAGTCCCAGCTCCCACCCACCCAGCGGTTCGAAAGTGCAATAAGCACAATGCGAGTAGATAAATTGGGTACCTGCCCTAGGTGGCAGGGGGCACCCTCCTCCTTGTGGGGTGTGCAGCGGCGGCGGAACAATGGAGCGGTTGGTGAGCGAAGCGGCGGAGTGATTGGCAAGCAGCCCTGGCGACCTAGTGACGTTGAGCGACGGAGACTGGGCGGAGGTGGAGTCGTGGAGGCGCGGGGGCGTGACGGTGCGGTGCGGCGCGGCGTGGCGGAGCCAGCAAAGACATAGCTGTGGCTGGCTCGTGGCCATGTCCCAGGATAAAAGCCCGCCAGAGGAAGTCGCTGGAAGCAAGACCCGTCCCAAAAAGAGGAAGCAAGATCCGCCCCAAGGTGCCAGGTGGTTGACCGCCAAGAAGAACACCTGAAGCCCGTTGGAAAGAGCCAACAAGAGCTGCCTGGGTGCTGGTAGGCAAACACTTCCCCCCCCCAGTTAATGTGGCCCTAGGTAGGAAATTAAAAATCGTATGTAAACCGCTCAGAGACCCTTCAGGGTTCGAGCGGTATATAAATTGAAAGTCAAAATAAATAAATAAATAAATAAATAAATAAAAAAACATACCCGTGACACACGCCCACACCCGTGATAGGCTATAGACAAGAGTTACATCCTTATCGGTCCCCTGTAGCATCCCTACTCACCGGTTGGCGGGTTTTAAAATCCCAGGGCTCTATTGTCTCCGGTAGCAAAGCTTCGCTAGTTGGTCGGGCCACGTGGCGGCCCGACCGCACGTGCGGTTCCACTAGTACACAGCACTGGGTAAACAGACATTTCTGAGCCTGGCATGGGAAGGAAAGCAAGGTAGGTGCCAGGCAAGCCTCGTGGAGGAAGGCGTTCCAAAGGCCAGGGGCCACCACCAAAATGGCTCCGTCTGCAGTTCCGGTCTACCTCACTTATGAAGGCGGGGCACAGATAGCAGGATTTGGGAAGAGGATCTCAACTGGTGAGCAGGGCATTGGGCTTTTCCGCATTCTCTGTAAATTCCTGTGGGGGGCGCTTTTCTGTTCTGTGAGTGTTTTGCTTCTTCTCATGGTCGATTTGATATTACACTTGTTTACGTCCAGCGTAAAAACCTGCGGTTTACCTGCTGAGCGGGATCCCTCCCCAAGAAACAGGAACTTACAAATGAGGGAAATCCCAGTAGTTGGAGGCGGTCTGGAAATTGATGGGTAGCTGGTGCAGATGTTTCAGCACGGAGTCGATACAATCCCTCAACAATCCATATATCTAATAGCCAAGTTGCCCCCTCTGTGCGGATATCTAAATCCGCACATCGGGGGCACTTGGGGGGGGGGCAGAAAGATTTTCCTGCACACTTGGAGCAGTCTCCAGGTGTACAGAAAAATCTAAAAAGTTGAAAAAAGTATACAGGGGATATTTAAATCCTCCCAAAAGTAAAAAAGCGTTCCCTGCGCATGCGCAGAGAATGCCCCAGCAACTGTCCCGCCGCTGCTGCCAGGGGGGAGGGGGAAAGAGAAAGAGAAGGCTTGGCGGGCCGAGCTGAGGCCTTGCCGCCGGTGCCGGGGAGGGAGAAGGCTTGGTGGGTCTAGCGACTGGGAGCCACGCAGGCCTCGCCATTAGTGCCGTGGGGGCGGGGGAGAAGATCTTCGTAGGTGTGATCTGAGCTGTGCCACCAGAGGCCTACTAGGCCCAGGGAGCCTGGCTAACAGTAGGGGAGGCTGGGCCTACAAACCCCAGAAGGCCTTGGGAAGTTTTGGCACCGATTTTGACCAATAAGGAAGAAGAGGGCTGGGGAATAAAAGAACTGGTACAAGAAGAAAAGCTGTTCCTCTTCCCAGGAAACAGAGCCAGAAGAGAGGCTGATGTGGGGAAGAAACCCTCGTCCTGAGGGAAGGGTGAGTAGTCTAAGGCCACTTGAAATGATGAGCTAGGGACAGTATATATTTAGACACCCACTTACTGTTATATTTCTGCACCTTGTTTGTTTGACCTCTTATAAAATAAACTGTTTTCATCGTTCACTCTGCCTGGTCCTCATGCCTATTATTCAGCCAAAAGGGAGGTCTGAAGGTCTTGGGAGGGTGCTCTGGGCCTTCTCAAGGGATCCTAAACCCAGAGTGGTGGCAGCGTCGGGTGACACCCCACCTGAGCCGTGACAGTATCTCTCAGGCCTCTGCTATGTGTGTCTTCTCCAGGGATCCACACCCTGCAGGTGCTCTTTGGCTGCGAACTGAGCGGGGACGGCCGTACCCCCAGAGGGTTTGCGAAGTACGGCTACAACGGGAGGGACTTCCTCAGCCTGGACTTTGCGACTCTCACCTGGACCGCGATGGATGCGGAGGTCACGCCCATCAAGAGGAAATGGGATGCCGAGCACCGAGGGAAAGTCTTGGAGCATTTCCTGGCCGGCAGTTGCGTGGAGTGGTTGCACACACACCTGCGCTACGGGAAAGAGGTTTTGCTGAGGGCAGGTGAGGAGGTGAAAGGGGGGAGGCAGGGGGAGGGTTATTCTGCACTCCCCTCACACTTGAACAGCTGATGCACCCATGCAGAGGAAAGAAGCAGAGGAATGCATTTTCGACAGCTAGTGGGAGCTAATAGTCTGGGATGCTGTGTCATGTATGTGTGAGGATTTGTTGATAAATCAGTTTTCAACTGAAAATCCCCCCCAAGGCAGTTTACAACACAATTTGCTTCATTCTTAAAAATTTTAAATATACGGAAATCAATAAAAATGCAGTGATCTATACATTTCCTTGCATGTAGAAAACTAGCAACCCAGGGAGAGGACTGGACCACAGCCCTTTTTCATGACACCTCCTCTTGTGGTTGGGTGGGACCATTCCAGGCCACACTTCGGGGAGGGGCATGTGTCGGTGTTTCCCCCATATGTAAATGAAGAGCCACCTCTGCTACAGGGCCTCTGCCTCAGTTTCCCTCTCCGGGACAAATTCTCCCTCCCCACAACACATCCCTTTATATTACTGTGGAACTTCACTAGCAGCTTCGAGTGGGGATTTAAAGTGGGAAAGAGCCCCCCCATCTCCCCCCCCCAATGCAGCATCCAGAGGCCAGTCTGGTGCTGCCTCCCCCACCCCCACAACCTTTTGGAGTTCAGACCAGGCGGGTCTCCTGCTGGGAGAAGAGGGGAGGGGCCCTGGGGAATTCCCGGCTGTCGAGCTTTTCTTCTCTTTGGAATGGCAGAGGTGTGTGTGGGGGGGTGCTCCTTCCCAGGACAAAACAATATGTTAAACAATTATAAAGTTGGTGGTGTCACAACAACAACATTTATGCATCCTGTAACTATATTAAGGCATAAGATACGATATTTCCTTTTTTGAAGATAAGACGTAAAGCCCATGTATTCAGCGTAACTTGATATCTTGACAGGAGGAGTCCACATAGTCATAACATATTCCAAACAGCCTTGGCAAAGACGCCCATTCTAGATAGTTGGAAGATGCGTTTCCTTCAACTTCTTCAGTTGGCCGGCTGATGGAGTGGAACCTGATTTCAACAGACCACGAGGTTCATAATGTAAGGAGCGAACCTATGATTCACTCTTTACACTGTGAACCTTGTGGTCTGTTGAAATTACTGGAAACAGGTTCCACTCTCACAATGTAACTTGATAACTTGACTCCTCCTGTCAAGTTATCAAGTTACACTGAATACATGGACTTTACGTCTTATCTTCAAAGGAGGAAATATCGTATCTTATGCCTTAATATAGTTACAGGATGCATAAATGTTGTTGTTGTGGCACCACCAACTTTATAATTGTTTAATATATTGTTTGGGCAACCTTTGATGGTGTTTTCGACTAGTGGAATCTGTATATATGGGACTCCTGTGACACTAGTCTTTTCCCCTTCTTGTTTGAATTTACCATCCCAGGACAGGGCTAAATCAGTGGGCCCCAACTTTATGCATATGGGGACCCCCAAGTCCAACTTGACTTGGAGTGGTGGCCCACTGAAAGAGAGAACCTCCAGAGCACGCCAACCAATCCCTACAACTGCAAAACACGGAGGCCCTGTGGTTACGGCTCTGTGACCCACGGGTTGGGCAACGCTGGTCTGCGTGAACCCCCGCCCTGGCCCCCGTTTCTGCTGCTCGCTCAGTGTCTCTCCTGCCAGCATGGGGGGGGCCCAAACTTGGTTGTTTTTGCAGACCCACCGATGGCTCTCATCACCCGCAAGACAGGATCAGACGGCCTGGAGACCCTCGTCTGCCAGCTCCGCGGCTTCTACCCCAAGGAGATCGCAGTCACTTGGAGGAAGGGCGGGGAGGTCTGGCACCAGGACACCTCCCACGGGGGTGTGGTCCCCAACTCGGACGGGACCTACCACACCTGGCTCGGCATCAAGGTTGACCCCAAGGAGAAGGACCATTTCCGGTGCCACGTGGAACACGACGGCCTGCCGAAGCCCCTGGACTTGGCCTGGGAGGAGCCGGGTGAGAGACTGAAGGGGGGGAGTGGGAAGGCTGGCCCCTTTAAGGGAAGATGGCCGACTTCGGGAGTTTCCTGAGGAGTGGAAGGAGGGACAAAGTGAGAGCAAAGCCTACTGCCACATCCCCAGGGGAGAATATAGCCACTTAAACCAGTTTGGTGTAGCAGTTAAGTGCGCAGACTCTAATCTGGGAGAACCGGGTTTGATTCCCCACTCCTCCACTTGCACCTGCTGGATGACCTTGGGCAAGCCATAGTTCTGTCGGAGCTGTTCTTGAAAAAGAGCAGTTTCTGTCATGAGCTCTCTCAGCCCCACCTACCTCACAGGGTGTCTGTGGTGGGGAGGGGAAGGGAAAGGAGTTTGTAAGCCACTCTGAGACTCCCTTGGGTAGTGAAGGGTGGAGTATAAATCCAATCTCTTCTTCTTCCAGGAAGAAGAGCCAGTTTGGTGTAGTGGTGAAGGGCACGGACTCTAATCTGGGAGAACCGGGTTTGAATCCCCACTCCTCCACTTGCACCTGGCTGGATGACCTTGGGCAAGCCACGGTTCTGACAAGAGCTGTTCTTGAAAAAAGAGCAGTTTCTGTCAAGAGCTCTCTCAGCCCCACCTACCTCACAGGGTGTCTGTTGTGGGGAGGGGAAGGGAAAGGAGTTTGTAAGCTGCTCTGAGACTCCTTCGGGTAGTGAAGGACGGGGTATAAATCCAACCTTTTCTTCTTCTTCTTCTACTTCCCAGGGTGTCTGTTGTGGGGAGGGGAAGGGAAAGGAGTTTGTAAGCTGCTCTGAGACTCCTTCGGGTAGTGAAGGACGGGGTATAAATCCAATCTCTTCTTCTTCTTCTCTAATGATTTCGCCCTTTTCTCCATTTTAGCCTCTTCCAGTCTTGTCTGTGTGTGTGTGTGTGGGGGGGTCGTCTTCAGAGAAGAAATTCCCTCCCCAGGGAGGGAGGCTCATCACAGCCCCACATCTGTGGCCCCCACACCACCTGGGCTTGGGGACTTCAAGCTTTCCATCCATGACCTCTTAGCAGTGGAGTCCCACGTTCTGCATGCAGGAGGTTCCAGGCTCCCTGCCACTGTTTCTGCCACTGAGGCCTTGCAGATACGGGACCGGTCTGAGTAGATACATTTGTTTTCCCCTCGTTTCAGCCCCTGTGTCCAACGTGGGGCTCATTGTGGGAGTCGTCCTGGGGATCGTGGCCGCTCTCGTCCTGGTGGGGGCCGGGGTCATCTTCCACACCAGTAAGTAAACCAGGGATGTGTGTCAGGTCTCACGAATTCAACGTAGTCACGCTTATAGAAAGGATAACTTTATTGATAGACATGAGTTCACTGAACAGCTTCTCTGTTCAGAATAACCCGGGAACCCCCGGAGAAGACAAGCACAAAGAAAATTCAAAATGGTTACAGCCAATGGTTATAATTCCCGCTCAAGCCAAAAGCCTCTTTTTGCACGGCTACTTTCCTGGGAGACAAACGGCCAGGTTGTTTTTTCTACAAAGCAGTTCCCACAGTTTCTCTCATTAAAATGAAACGCAGATTACTTCACTCTAACACCTGTGACCTTGAGAGAGATTTACAAAGCAGTAAATAACTTCTTGCAAGCAGGCAGTGTCTAGGCATGCGCATGGATACAGAAGCGTTGACCAGGGAGGGGGGGGAAAAGACATCCAGTGTATAACATAGCACAGCATACATAAAACATGATCAGGAACTGAAAATATCAATTGGCAGCTTGCTGACAATGTGTTGGGTGGGCGGATCGAGTGAAAGGACAACTTGGAGCCACAGGCTAGAAAATGACCGTCTCCTGCCTGCAGATACTTCTTTGCTCTAAGAAGTTGGGTCTGTTTAGCCTGGGAAAGAGAAGGCTTAGAGGCGACATGATTGCAGTCTTCAAGTATTTGAAGGGCTGTCACATAGAAGATGGAGCGGATCTATTCTCTCTTGCTCCGGATTGCAAGACTAATGGGTGGGAATTACAAGAGAGTCGTTACCGCCTAAATATCAGGAGAAACTTCCTAACTGGAAGAGTGGTTGAGCAGTGGAACAGACTGCCTCGGGAGGTGGTGGATGCTCCTTCGCTGGACGTTTTCAAGCGGGGGCTGGACGTCCATCTTTCGGGTATGTTGTAGGTATGTAGGGCTGTCTTTCGGCTATGCTCCTGCAGAGTGCAGGGGGGTTGGACTTAGATGACCTGCAAGGTTCCTTCCAACTCTAACATCCTATGATTCTATGATAAGGGACTCAAGAAGTCTTCTTGATGTCAACTTGTAGAGGGTGCCCCAAAAAAACACTGCAAGACCAATGGGGGAACGGTGGGCTCTCGAGGCCTGCTCTAGCCCGGGGGCGGTGCTGGATGATCTCTGGAGGACCCTTCAAATCCCGACGCTCTGATTCTGTCTCTGCAGGAAAACCACGAGAGGACAGCTACCAAGAAGCACGGAGTGAGTGATTTCCCCTCCCCTCACTGAAATATTGCCTTGATGCAAGGGTGTGTGTGTGTGGGGTGACAGCTGCTGTGCTGGCCACAAAAAGAGGGAAGCTGCCCACCTCCCCTCCCTGGCCAAAATGATCTGGAGGGGGGGGAACTTTCTGTGGCCCACGCGGCCAGCCCACTGTCAGCCTTAGGGACCCACTCCGAGAAGCAGTATGCAGCAGTCGAAAGGAAGGAATTAGAAGAGAGAGAGAAGAGATTAGATTTATACCCCGCCCTTCACTACCCAAGGGAGTCTCAGAGCGGCTTACAAACTCCTTTCCCTTCCCCTCCCTACAACAGACACCCTGTGAGGTGGGTGGGGCTGAGAGAACTTGACACAAACTGCTCTTTCAGGAACAGCTGTGCCAGAGCTTGTGACTGACCCAAGGTCACATCAGCAGGTGCAAGTGGAGGAGTGGGGAATCAAACCGGGTTCTCCCAGATTAGAGTCCGCATACTTAACCATGACACCAAACTGGTGTAGAAGAGATTGGATTTATACCCCATGGCCCTTCACTACCCAAAGGTGTCTCAGAGCGGCTTACAATCGCCTCTCCCTTCCCCTCCCCCCAACAGACACCCTGTGAGGTAGGTGGGGCTGAGAGAGCTCTGACAGAAACTGCCCTTTTTCAAGGACAGCTCTTATCAGAACTACGGCTTGCCCAAGGTCATCCAGCAGGTGCAAGTGGAGGAGTGGGGAATCAAACCCGGTTCTCCCAGATTAGAGTCCGTGCACTTAACCACTACACCAAACTGGCTCTCCCAGCTGGATTCTCTCTTGCTAGAAGGAGTTGTTGGGTCTGATCCAGTTGTGTTTTCAGACACTGTCCTCCCCTACTGGGACACGTCTGTGGCCCCTTGGCCCTCCCCCTTTCCATATTCTGAAAAGAGTTGTAAATTTTCCCGGGGGGGCAGGGCCGTAGCTGGGGGGGGGGGCAGGGCAGCTACTGGGCATGTAGAAGATCGCCAGTTCAGTCCCCGTTGGGATCGTCAGGATCAGGTCATGTGAAATCCTGGAGAGGCACTGCCAGGCAGAAGAGAGACCAGAAAGATGGACGGAAAGAAGAAGAAGAAGAAGAGATTGGATCTATACCCCGCCCTTCACTTGGAGTCTCAGAGCGGCTTACAAACTCCTTTCCCTTCCCCTCCCCACTACAGACACCCTGTGAGGTGGGTGGGGCTGAGAGAACTCTGACAGAAACTGACAGAGTGGGGAATCAAACCCAGTTCCTCCCAGATTAGAGTCCGCACACTTAACCACTACACCAAACTGGCAACTTAACCACTACACCAAACCTTCACCCCAACACAGCCACATCTGTTCTGGTGCCCTTTGGGAAGACGTAAGTGACCAGAACTTTCCAGAAGTGCGGGCTGAAAGGAGAGTTGTTAGGCAGAGCCGCAATTCAAGAAGTTCTTTCTCCCCTCCTACATCCAGTTTGGTGGAGTGGTTGGGAGCGTGCAGACTCTCATCTGAGAGAACCGGGTTTGATTCCCCACTCCTCCGCATGCAGCCAGCTGGGTGACCTTGGGTTGGTCACAAGTTCTCTCGGGACTCTCTCAGCCCCGTTTACCTCCCAGGGTGTCTGTTGTGGGGAGGGGAAGGGAAAGGAGATTGTAGGCCGCTCTGAGACTCTTTTGGGTAGGGAAGGGCGGGGTATAAATCCAATCTCTTCTTCTTCTTCTTCCCCACCCCGTCAGATGTAATAATTGTGGGCCACGCCTGGGTGGCTCGAAGCACTTGGGGAAGGGAGTAACTCCTCCTCCCTCCTGTGGGAATGGCAAACGCAGAGACAGTTCGAAGGCAAGGAATGTGGAGGAGCCGAAACCGCAGCTTGCAGGCTTTGATTTACTTGGTCTCAAAATTCTGACATATTCTTCAGGTTTCATTTGCTTCGTTCAAAAGAAAATGACCAGACTCAGGGGTCGTTTTCTAGAAAAAGAGGTGCAGGAGCTCATGTGCATAACTCATCTGCATATGCCACGCCCCCTGACAAAGGGCAGGCCTGTTTAAAATGAGTTAAGGCATATTTATTTATTTATTAAACTTATACCCTGCCCTCCCCGTGAGCGGGCTCAGGGCGGCTTCCATAAAATGGAAACTCATATGCAAATGAGTTTAAATCCCCTCCGCTTCCCTGAGTCTCTCTGCAAAAGCGGAGAGGCTCAGGGGAAAGGGAGCCATGTCTGTCCGCCTCCCCTTTCCCTCCGCAGCAGGGAGGCAGACATCTGGCAGGGAACCCAGGCATTTAACCCCCCCCCACTCCCCCGAGTTTCTCCACAAAAGCAGAGAGGCTCAAGGGAAGGGGGGGCATGTCTGCCTGCCTTCCCTTCCCTTCTCCAGCCAGTCTGCCACAGTGGGCTGGTTAGAGAAGCATAGGGCAGCCAGGGAGGCAGGGGCACCTAGAGAAGATCAGGCAGGGAACCCCCCCCCCCCGAGTCTCTTCGCAGGCGGGCCAGGAAAGGCGGGGCTTCTTACTGCCGGAGCACTGCTCCAGGGTGCTCCGGCAGGAAATGAGCCCTGGTCAGACTTAAAGCGGTGGGGAAATAAAAAGGGGTGTGTGGAAAGTGTGTTAGGGAGGAGATTGGACCACCGGTCTCTCCAGGGAGAGATCCTGACTCCCCCCTTCCCTCTTCTCCCTTCTGCAGCAAGTGACCAGGGATCAGACAGCTCTGTCAGTGGTAAGTGGGGTTGGAGGGGGGGGCATAGGGAGATGGAAATGGGTTTTTGCTGTCTTGTGGGAGAAACCTCGAGGCTTGCAATCAGTGCTCCCTCTAAACTGTGGAGTCCTGTGAGCCAAACATTCTACTTTGTGAGCTACCAGCATTAAAGTTGTGAGCGAGCAGTTTGGCTGCTGCATAAATCAGTTTGCTCTGGAGCAGTGTTCCCTCTAAGCTGAGTTAGTGTGAGCTGGCTCACCGTTTTTTAGCCTCCGGCTCAGCCATTTTTGTCTTAGCTCAGGAACGAGGGCTCCAGAGCAAACTAATTTATGCAGTAGCCAAATTGGTCACTCACAACTTTAATGCCAGTAGCTCACAAAGTAGAATTTTTGCTCACAAGACTCCATAGCTTAAAGGGAGCATTGCTCTGGAGCCCTCCTTCCTGAGCTAAGACAAAAATGTGTGAGCCAGAGGGTAAAAAACCCGGTGAGCTAGCTCACGCTGACTCAGCTTAGAGGGAGCACTGCTTGCAATATAGTCTCAGTCCTTGGATGAGAACCATATCTCCATGACCCCCACGCAGACCCCCATTTGATCAGCCTCTCATTGGAAATCGTGGAGGGGCTGTGAGATTTGGAGCTGGTGAGGCAACAAAAAACAGAAAGCAGCCGCGAGCTGAATTTCCCGCAAAAGGCATATTGTTAAAAAAGTAGTATTATCCCCCCCCCCCAAAAAAAGTATTATTGCATTTTGTACTTCCACCGTTCTTTGTTCCTGAGGAAGGACCAGAAGTCTGAAACACTGAAAATTAATTAGGAAATGTGTTGGGTGTTTATCTTGTACGTTTATACTTTGGACTCTGTGTTTTCCTATTATGGATCTTATTGGCTTCTGTATTTTCCTATGCGGGATTATATGGATAGATTCATTTCAGACTATATATGCATTTCACTTTGTTGAAGTCTCCTTTTATGTGTGTGTGTGTGTGTTGCTTCCTGTTCTTCTTTGCTGGTGAGACACAGGCAGATTGGCTCACTTCCTAATTTATATTTATGTATTTATGTATTTATTTATTTATTTATTCCCCATATTTCCACCACCACCACCCCAGCTGAAGCCGGCTCAGGGCAGCTGACATAAAATCAATGTACTGTTACAGTAAAACAATCGAACCACTTAAAACAATACTAAAACCAATTAACAATAGCATATTAAGTGCTAGTGTTGTTGTTTATTGAATCAACGATGGCCAGACACATGCGTTTAGCTGTAAAGCCGAGCCCGGCAGCGTTTATAGGAGAGAGCAGCTTTTCTTTTAAGGGCTGGAGGGAACATCTCATCTCTCCTTTTCACTGTTCCGTCTGGCGCTAAGTCAACAGCGTGCCTTCTGGACGTGATTCAAACGCACGGCCAGAGTCAAGTAGAATTAAATCATTTTTATTAAGCTCGACATGCATTCAGAAGAGTTCTCACAACCAAAGTTGAATCACTGGTGAAATTCACATCTTTTGTAATCTAATTCAGTTCACTGGCTCATGGTGAAAAGGATTGCGCGTTCCCACCTCCAAGGCCACGGGAAGAGAGCTGTAAAACCCGAGTCCTTGCGCGTCTGTATGCCGGATGCTGTGGGATGTCTAACTAAAGACTTCAATTCCCAGGAACCACTGCTCTTAAAGCTATATGGCAGTTCTACTTAACTACAGTTTAAAACGCTGGCTGGGGCAGCACACTACCGTATCGGCTCATTCTGCCCACAGCTGGCTCGCGTAGGGTCTTCTGCATATGTCTTTCAGGCGGCTGGCACAGGCTGTTAATGCCAGTTCCAGTGGCGACAGGGCCTCCTATCCTAGTTGTTCACGGTGGCGGCGGCTCCAAAAGCCTGGCGGAAGAGCTCTGTTTCACAGGCCTTGTGGAACTGCAGGAGGTCCCACACGGCCCTGATCTCTTCCAGGAGCTCATTCCACCAGGATGGAGCCGCCACCGAGAAAGCCCTGGCCCTGGTTGTCGACAGTCTGGCCTCCTTAAGAGTCGGGAGGGCCGCTCGGTTCTGGGCCCCTGAACGCAGTGCTCTCTGGGGAATATGTGGGGAAAGGCGGTCCCCTCGGGCAATGTTCCCTCTAAGCTGTGGAGTCTTTTGAGCAAAAATTCTACTTTGTGAGCTACTGGCATTAAAGTTATGAGCAAACAATTTGGCTACTGAATGAATTAGCTTGCTCTGGAGCCCTCCTTCCTGAGCTAAGACAAAAATGTGTGAGCTGGAGGCTAGAAAACTGTGAGCTAGCACACACTAACTCAGCTTAGAGGGAACACTGCCCTCGGGGGTGTAGGCCCCTGACCATAACAGGCTTTAAAGGTCAGAACCAGCACCTTGAAACAAATTTGGTATGCTATCGGCAACCAGTGCAGTGCCTTTAGCACAGGCTGGATGTGCTCCTGGATTGGATGTGCTCTTGAGAGAGAGAGAAGGTTTTTATTGTATTTAGCCATAGGCCATTACAAACCACAAACAGAGAAGAATGCAATAAAACATGGAAAATTGTATAAAATAAAATATAGTCTAAAGAGAGCCAGTTTGTTGTAGTGGTTAAGTGTGCGGACTCTAATCTGGGAGAGCCAGGTTTGATTCCCCACTCCTCCACTTGCACCTGCTGATGTGACCTTGGGTCAGTCACAAGCTCTGGCACAGCTGTCCTTGAAAAAGAGCCATTTGTGACAGAGTTTGTAAGCCGCTCTGAGACTCCAAGTGAAGGGCGGGGTATAAATCCAATCTCTTCTTCTCTTCTTCTTCTAAAACATTGTAAATCCATAATACCGAGGTTATAAACAGTTAATTAATTCACAGCATACCCACTAAAATCAGTATTAGCTAGTTCCCCTAGGAACAGCGTTGGCCCATATTTTCCTTGCAGCCAAGGCAAATAAAGCCATTCTATTGGATATATCGGCATTGGCACCGGCTAGCAAAAATATAATCTTCTCTGGGACTGAATGAAAACTTAAAACTGATAAAATGCCAGATAAAAAATTTGACCTAGGTTGGAAACACAAAGGGCAATCAAAAAATGTAATGGGAGAGATCCTCAATAGCAGGAGAGCCACAAATACATAAACGCTGTGCCTTGGGTGTTCTACTATAGCGGCCAGCCAATACAGCCATAGGCATTGATTCAAAGTACAGAGATGTGAAAGCTGCTCCAAGGTTATGATTATCAATATTGACCAGGTAAGGTGATCTAAAATGATCGTTCTTGAATGATTTAAACCAGGTAGCAGACTGTGATTTTAAAACTGAATGTCTATCTAACAGAGCGTCATTCTGCTGGGTCGGTAGGCCCTTTTTTTCGGGTATCTTCTCACTCCTGATGCCCACTTTTTCACTGGGCCAGTGGCCTTGATTTGTAGGGGGCTGGCAGAGGGGGCAAGTGGGCCTATCTCCAAGCGGAGGAATGGTTCTAGGTGGCCTTTTCATTCCCTAACCTTTCTTGCTGTCAGCCGGGAACTTCATTCTCTCCCCCTTTTTGGTTTCTGCAGCCTGATCTCCCATTGGCTTGTGAGAGGGACCAGAAGGAACCCATCTGGATCCTCCCAGGAACGCACGACCCACGTGAGCTGTGGCCCATCTTTGGCACCCTGATGCCCGATTCTGTACAAGTTATTAACATTAACTCTGCTGCAAATCAGAGGATGGCGGAAAACAGGAGGGCCTGGCGAGATCTTGTCCATGGGGTCGCGAAGAGTCGGACTCGACTGTGCGACTGAACAACAACAGCTGCTGCAAAAAATCCAAAGACACCGGAAGCTTTAGGAGAACTTGGAATTCTGTGATTTTTGAAAAGGGCTGCTAATACGGTAACACGAATAATCAGCTTGATTGAGCCCATTGTGACTTCTGAAAGTGCTTGCACAGCTTGTACCGTATAATAGCTTGGTTTTCGTTGTATAAAAATTATACTTTGGACTCTGTATTCCATGGGTCCTCCTCAGGAAACAGGAAGCCTCCTCAGGAAACAATCCATAGACAAAAGAACCTCCTCAGGAAAGCTCCTCCATTAGCATGTTCACAGCTTGGAGAACTACTACAAGATAATGACTCAGCCCTACCCCACCTTCCTGACTAGATAGAAATTACCTGCCTACCATTTTTCTTCTCACCTTGACACAGAGAGTACTCCATCTTTCTGTGTTATACCTCTGAGGATGCCAGTCACAGCTGCTGGCGAAACGTCAGGTCCTACGATGCCAAGGCCACGGCCAGACAGCCCGGAAAATCTACAGCAACTAATAAAAATCATATGATTTTATTTTATATAATATTATTTCCCCCTTTGTATTTGAGTAGGCAGAGCCACTATCGTTTACAGTTCAGATTTCTTTTAATAAAAAGAGAAAACGGTGTTATGAATTCTGTATTTCTTATACAGTCCTGTTCAGGGGTCATTTTGTAGAAAAAAGAGGTGCAGGAGCTCATTAGCATAGCTTATTTGCATATGCCACACCCCCTGACATCACCGGAAGTGTGTCAGAAGGCAACACCCACCGCTCAGGCTCCACTGGACTGTTCTGGACCACCGAGAAGGAAGCTTCACGGTAAGTGAATACAAATCTTCCATTTGTAGTTCCCTCCCCCCCCCCCCCGGGTGGGTGGGTGGGCGGACACTGCCAAGCAAGCATGCCCTGGGAATTCTGGGATGAAACCCGGTGTTCTTGGAAAAGGCCCAGGTGGCGACTCCAGAGTTTCCCAAACAAGGCAAAAACAGCTGCTTTATTTTTATTTATTTATTACATTTATACCCCGCCCTCCCAGCCATGGCCGGCTTTGGGTGGCCGTTTTAGCTTGGGGAAATTTTTTTGGGGGGAGGGGAGGTTTCCCTGCCAATCTAGCAGTTCGAAAGCAAGACATTGCAAGTCGATAAATAGGTAGTCACGCCGGCCACATGACCACGGAAATGTCTTCGGACAGCGCTGGCTCTTCGGCTCATAAACGGAGATGAGCACCGCACCCCCCCCCCGAGTCGGATTAAACTGGCTTTGGAGCAAGGGACGTGTTGGGGTTTTGAGAAATAAAACTTGTAATTCAGCAGAGATAAAATAGCTTAGCAATGCCAGAGTAAAATAATTCAGACCCAGAGTCCATGTGTGTTTAAAATAGAAAGTTTTTACTACATTCTAGCATGGGGAAGGGTAACTGGGATGAAAATAACAACAGAGCTAAACAGCTACATCTTTACACTACAACGACAAAACTAGAAGAGAGCGATAATGACTTCTGTACTTCTTCTTGAGAACAACAAACAAAGAGAGGAAGAGAAGCCATAAAATGCAAAAAACACTTTGACACTTTGCTTCCAATAAAACTCCTAGATCAGGGATGATTTTCCCGGGCTAGTAGTTCTAAACTAGCATTGGCTACATAAAACAGATGTGACTTCCTGTGACAACACAAACAAGCATTTAACCCCATATATACTGAGTGTTTTCAACATGTAATACCCAACAGGACCTCTTCTCTCCAGGCCAGGGGCTGGTCCAGGAGAAGGAGGGGGAGGATATATCCCTACCCCCCTCCTTCCAGGTAGAGGAGTCAGGGGTGGGGGTGGCCAATGTTCCCTCTAAGCTGAGTCAGTGTGAGCTAGCTCACAGTTTTTTAGCCTCCGGCTCACACATTTTTGTCTCAGCTCAGGAAGGATGTCTCCTGAGCAAACTAATTAATGCCATAGCCAAAGCGCTCGCTCACAACTTTAATGCCAGGAGCTCACAAAGTAGAATTTTTTGGCTCATGAGACTCCACGGCTTAGCGGGGGTATTGGCCAGTGCCCCCCCCCCCTTTTACAAAGACAGTTTAAATTAAAACTCATTTTATAAATATAGGATACCAGGATAAAACAAACCATGCAGGTGGCTAAATGGATGACTTGTGTGTGCTTTCAGATCTCCAGTAAGTCATTCTTTTTCTGTAAAGCTTATGACCTTGTTCTGCTCTGACTTATCTATACTACTGGGTATGCCAAATAAAGGTTCTCTGTTCTTCGCTATCTATACTACTGGAGCACCAGAAGCCAACACACGCTGACGTTTTCAGAGTCTGGGCGGGAGACATTCCATTTCCCCCCCCTCGAAGAACTCTTACACAGCTTTATAGACACAACAATTAACTCTGCTTAAGCCAGAGGGGATGTAGACATCGAAACAAACACACTTTTAAATTTTACCAGCTTTATGAATCATTTTTTACTTTTAGGGGGGGGGCAGAACTCCACCTTAGTAAACAGACAGAAGTGGTGATATCAATTCTTTTGATGTCAGGGACAATTTTAATTGCTCTTAATTGGAAAAGTAAAAAAATCCCATCATTGGTTCTATGGAGGTCGAGGGTATGGGATAACATAACATAATCTCGGACAAAATCGCAACTCAACTTTCCTTAAATGAAACGAATACTTTTATTTCGGTGTTTACTGAAAAATCGTGGGTTTTTTACCATATCAACAATGATCAGTCTCAAAGTTTCAAGTGGCCTGAAAAATATATTGATTTTGTGTTTTACTAAAAATACGTAAAGATTATTGTATTTACAATTTATATGTATACTGATAACTTTGTTATTTACCAATGTTAATCCGGATTTTTTTTTTGTTCTATGTATTAATGTTGTATTGTTATATATACTTGATAAAAATGGTTTATTACAAAAATAAATAAAGAGCGGGGGGGGGGCCCTCGAACCCACGGCCGAGTTTGCAGAGGGCAAGTCTCCCCAGAGGGCGAGCGCAAAGAGCTCCCGGGGAAGAGAAGGGTTCCCCTGCCGAAGGGGGGGGGGGGGGGACGACGACGACGGAAGGGTGGCTCGCCTTCACACCCACCCCCCTGCAAAGAGATGTGCATGTCCTTGAACCTCTGCCCCCCCCCTCCGTGGGAAGAAGAAGACCACCCTGCAGCTGGTTGTCTAACTTAAAGGTAAAGGGTCCCTTGCTCGAAAGCCAGTCGAGTCCGACTCTAGGGTCGCGGTGCTCATCTCCGTTTCCAAGCCGAAGAGCCAGCGCTGTCCGAAGACGTTTCCGTGATCATGTGGCCGGCATGACTAAACACCCAGGCGCACGGAACGCTGTTCCCTGCTTCCCACCGAAGTGGTCCCTATTGATCTACTTGCAATGTCTTGCTTTCGAACGAGCTGCTAGGTTGGCAGGAGCTGGAACTAGAGACGGGCATGCGGCACCTTGAACTAGATTGGGGGGGGGGGGAGATTT
>NW_015176561.1:12863-32481 GCF_001447785.1 Gekko japonicus | reverse complement strand
ATCCCCCCCCCCCCGCCTTTTCCTCCTTTTAGCTTACGTGGTATGGATGAGCTCAAAGTGACTTCGGAGAGTTTTCGCCTACCATTTGATAGTTTGCATTTCGACAGCTCGGAAGGAAGCAGTTCCCCTCCCCTCCTTGAAGAAGAGCCCGGGGGAGTGAAGACCAGCAGCAGGAAACTGGGGAGGGGAAAGGAGCCGGCTTCTTCTTCTTCTCCCCGGCTTAGACTGGGGAGGGGGCAGGTGGGGCAAGGAGGCTGGGGAGGGGCATGAGTTTTGGAGGGGGGAGAGGTGAGGCCCCTCCCCCAGTCCTTCTGCCTCTGGCCCCAGCAAGCCCTCCCCCCTTCCCCCTCTGCCCCCCCAAGCGATGTATCCATGTCCTTTGCTGTTTGGGAAAATGATGAAGAAGAGGAGGAAGAGACTGGATTTCTACCCCATGGCCCTTCACTACCCAGAGGAGTCTCAGAGCGGCTTACAGACTCCTTTCCCTTCCCTTCCCCACAACAGACACCCTGTGAGGTAGGTGGGGCTGAGAGAGAGCTCTTTTCAGAACTGTCCTTGAGAACAGCTCTGACAGAACTATGGCTTGCCCAAGGTCATCCAGCAGGTGCAAGTGGAGGAGTGGGGAATCAAACCTGGTTCTCCCAGAAGTCCACGCACTTCACCACTACACCAGACTGGCTCTGATACTGATTCTAGACTAGAAGAGAAGAAGAGATTGGATTTATACCCCCGCCCTTCACTACCCAGAGGAGTCTCAGAGCGGCTTACAGACTCCTTTCCCTTCCCTTCCCCACAACAGACACGCTGAGGTAGGTGGGGCTGAGAGAGAGCTCTTTTCAGAACTGTCCTTGAGAACAGCTCTGACAGAACTATGGCTTGCCCAAGGTCATCCAGCAGGTGCCAGTGGAGAAGTGGGGAATCAAACCTGGTTCTCCCAGGTTAGAGTCCGCACCACTACACCAGACTGGCTACACTTAACCACTACGCTTAACCACTACACCAGATTGAGGGAGAGCCCCCCCATCAACCCTCTTGGTCCCTGTCCCCCCCCCCCTCTCGAAATCCTGCTCTTCTGAGTTGGGGGCTGCTTTTCTTCTCCGCTTGGTGTGTGGAGAAAGGGGGTGGTGGTGGAGAAGGGGGGGGGGTCCCATGATATCCTTCTCGATCATGTCACCCCTCAGCCGTCGTTTTTCCAAGCTAAAGAGCCCCAAGCGCTTTAAGCTTTCTTCATAGGGAAAGTGTTCCAACCCTTTTGTCATTCGAGTTGCCCTTTTCTGCACGTTTTCAATGCTATAATATCCTTTCTGAGGTGTGGCGACCAGAACTGTACATAGCACTCCAAATGAGGTCACACCATTGATTTATACAGGGGCATTATGATACTGGCTTATTTGTTTTTAGTTCCCTTCCTAATAATCCCCAGCATATTGCAGCCGCACACTGTCTCGACATTTTCAGTGAGTTACCTGATTGCCAACCTGGTTACCAACCTCCTGGAATCACCAGGATCAGTGGACCTGACTGGTCCCAGTGGGACCATATGTAACTTAACATCAAAGAAAGCTCCCAAGTATTCCAGTTCTTTAAACAATTTTTGTTGTTTCCAAGCCATCTTTACATGCTTAGATGAGAGAATGCCTACAGCGGGAGGCTACACATTTTCATCATGAAAATTCTTCTTCTTCCCCCAGCCAGGCCCAGACCATCATTAAAGTGTCCAATTCTCTGCCAAATAATTTTAAGTAAATGAAAGCATTTGGGATTGCTTTCCTTACTTTGTTTGGATCATCTTAAGTTAATGTATGAGTTGTTTTTTCTAAAGTAAAACCTCAGTATTCAGGTTAAATTGCCGTGCTGGCACTTTGCGATAAATAAGTGGGTTTTGGGTCGCAGTTTGGGCACTGTCTCTAAAAGATTCGCCATCACTGGTGTACACTATTCATCAATTTCCTTAAATTGTTGTCGGTTCCAGTGGGAGGCTGTTCCCTGAAGGTTTGGATATCTATTTCTCAAAAAGCTGAATGCAGCTTGGGCGGTTGGCCGAAAGAAAAGTTTGAGGGTCTGCAGCGGCCCTTGGAGAATCACATTTGTCATTTTCATGTACATGGAGTATATCGGACTCCTGTTTCTCAGAGAAAAGAGTCGTCCCTTCCCCTCCAGATCAGCACAGGCTGTATGTACTATTAATGTAGAGAATGCAGTTTTGGGGGAATATTGGGGCCTATTGGGGGAGCCACCATAAAGGAGGCCCTGCTGGGAACAGCTGCCCCAATCAGATCTAGTTATGGATGTCAAGTTGTTTTGAACAATCGGCTGGATCAGTCCCCACCGTCTCCTCCGAAAACTTGCTCAGGAAGGACTTTGGCTCTTAGATGATGGTTGTCTTCTGGGAGACCAGGCTGGCCTTCATCAGAACTGAGTGCCGGGAGACAGGAAGGCTCCCGTGGACCCGCACAGGCCGAAAGAGGTTCTGGAAGAAGCAAATGTCAGTTCCCTTTTCTTCCCTCAAATGGCCTGTCCCCCCGCCTCGTGCCACGTTTTCCTCTCTTGGTGACACTTGCAACCGTCAGCCCTCGACAATGATTTCTAAATTTGGGGAAACATGACTGCTTACTGTGCGGGCAAGAAGATGCACACTTTTGCAGGTTGGGCCCACACCGGGGACATCTTCCTTCCCTCGGCCTCCCCACAGCTGCCACACACACCCCATTACACAAAGGCTTTTTAAAACCATAATTCATCGAAATATTGGTAGAACTTAACTTCAGCAGTTGGCTCCCTTCCTTCTTTCTTTCTTTCCCTCCTTCTTTCCTTCTCTCTTTTTCTTTCCCTCCTTATTTCCTTCTCTCTTTTTCTTTCCCTCCTTATTTCCTTCTCTCTTTTTCTTTCCCTCCTTATTTCCTTCTCTCTTTTTCTTTCCCTCCTTATTTCCTTCTCTCTTTTTCTTTCCCTCCTTATTTCCTTCTCTCTTTTTCTTTCCCTCCTTATTTCCTTCTCTCTTTTTCTTTCCCTCCTTATTTCCTTCTCTCTTTTTCTTTCCCTCCTTATTTCCTTCTCTCCCTCTTTCTTTCCCTTTCCCTCCTTCTTTCCTTCTCTTTCCTTCCTTCCTTCCTTCCTGCACAGCTCTGTGTGTGTCCCCCCCCCACATAGATAGCAATCCAAAACAGTCCAATGGCAGCTTTAAGACCAAGTCTTATTCAGGTCCAAGCTCTCCCTCCTCTGCAAGGACAGATCTGCGTGTCCCTCCACCCCAGCTAGCAATCCAAAACAGTTCAGTGGAGCCTGAGCAGTGGGTGTTGCCTTCTGACACACTAACTGCGATTTCAGGGGTGTGTGGCATATGCAGATAAGTTATGCTAATGAGTTATGCTAATGACCTCCTGCACCTCGTTTTCTGCAGAATGACCCCTGAATATTAACAACATGATCAGGATATGTCTGTCACAGATTCTGGAAATGTTTGTACCACTGGGAGCAGCGATTTACTTAACCCCCCGGGGTCTTAAGCTGCTAGATCTCACAGAGGAGTTCACTTCTTCAGCCGGGTCCCAGCCTTCCCCTGCACTTCTGGGGCCGACTCTCTGCTGCCACCAATTGGTCAGAGTGAGAGGTGCATCTGTCTGGTAGCCGCCTCTCCAGAGGCTATACTGCAGGGCTTTTACTCCAAATTAAAAATCACTTGTCCTCTCCAAATTAAGCATGACCCAAGAGAGCCAGTTTGGTGTAGTGGTTAAGTGTGCGGACTCTAATCTCGGAGAACCGGGTTTGATTCCCCACTCCTCCACTTGCACCTGCTGATGTGACCTTGGGTCAGTCACAAGCTCTGGCACAGCTGTCCTTGAAAAAGAGCAGTTTCTGTCCAGAGCTCTCTCAGCCCCACCTACCTCACAGGGTGTCTGTTGTGGGGAGGGGAAGGGAAAGGGGTTTGTAAGCCGCTCTGAGACACCTTTGGGTAGTGAAGGGCGGGGTATAAATTCAATCTCTTCTTCTATATGTGCCCTGCAGAGATGCAAACATCTCACACCCAGGGCCATAGAGAGACACGGTTGAGGGATCCAGCCCATGAAGGATCTTGTATGTGATAGCAGGTACCTGCAATTGAGCACAGTATGTCAGTGTATAAAAAGATCCAAGATGGTGATTTTCCTATATTATTATGGACTAGAAATAAGGCCCGTTGTGGAAATAAATACAACGGGATCTAGAAAGAGGCTCTGGGAGAGTGCTCTGGCTTTGGGCAAAGAGTGTCAGTCTGCTTTTAAAACATGAACCTGGGACCTGCACACCACCAGAATACAGCAGGTTCCATATGCAACTGACATTCCAACTGCCTTGCGGGGGGGGGGAGTTTGAGGTGTGGAATGGAGTGAAGTCCAATCAGCTTCCATATGCAAAAGACCAGGTTGTCGCATCAGTTGTGGTGTGGGCGGGACCTGGGCTTTGCCTTCTGATTGGTGGCGATATATGCTGAGGAGCAGTGCCATCAGCCATACACTAAGGGAGTGCATTTTAGAATTAGAACTTTGGCACCCACTATTCAATTATATATAAGGAGAGATTCCAATTCTGGACTACCAGTCTCTTTTTCTTCTGGGGAAGGGCACTCAGAATATGGAAGGGAGAGGAAAGAAAGGTTCCAGCTCGGAACACGCATACTGGATGGGGGATACACCTGGGTAGCGGTGTGTATGTGAACAAGATCTTGGGGTAAGGGTGGACCAAAAGTTACATATGAGCAGCCAGTGTGATGTAGCAGCAAAAAAGGCTAATGCAATCTTGGGATGTATCCACAGAGGCATAACTTCCAAATCGAAAACTATCATACTCCCGCTGTACACTGCGTTGGTCAGGCCGCACTTGGAGTACCGTGTGCAGTTCTGGAGGCCTCACTTCAGAAAGGATGTGGACAGAATGAAGCAGGTGCAGAGGAGAGTGACGAGGATGATCAGGGGCCTGGAGGCCAAGCCCTCTGAGGAAAGGCTGGGGGACTTGGGAATGTTCAGTCTGGAGAAGAGGAGGATGAGGGGGGACATGATTGCTCTTGAAGTATTTGAAGGGCTGCCACTTAGAGGAGGGCAGGGAGCTGTTCCTGTTGGCAGCAGTGGATAGGATTTGCAATAATAGGTTTAAATTAGGGGCGGGAAGGGAATATTAGGAAAAGCTGGATATTAGGAAAAGCTGTTTTACAGTAAGAATTGTGCAACAGGGGAATCAGCTGCCTAGGGAGGTGGTGAGCTCCCCCTCACCGGCAGTCTTTAAGCAGAGGCTGGACAAACACTTGTCAGGGATGCTCTAGGCTGATCCTGCATTGAGGAGGGGGTTGGACTTGCACCTCAAGAGCCAGTTTGGTGTAGTGGTTAAGAGCACGGACTCTAATCTGGGAGAACCGGGTTTGAGTCCCCACTCCCCCACACGCAACTGCTGGTGTGTCCTTGGGTCAGTCATAAGTTCATTCAGAGCTGTTCTCTCAAGGGCAGTTCTGTGGAGAGCTCTCTCAGCCCGCCTACCTCACAGGGTGTCTGTTGTGGGGAGGGGAAGGGAAAGGAGTTTGTAAGCCGCTCTGAGACTCCTCTGGGTAGAAGAAGAAGAGGAGGAGGAGGAGGAGAAGAAGAAGATTGGATTTATACCCCTCTTAACCACTACACCAAACTGGGTAGTGAAGGGCGGGGTATAAATCCAATCTCTTCTGGTTCTTCTTTTTCTTGAACCTCCAAAGGAAGTTTAGAAGACTTATAAACAATAATATAGGGCCAAAAATGGAATGTTCCAAATCAGTGTTCCCTCTAAGCTGAGTTAGTGTGAGCTACCTCAGAGGTTTTTTTAGCCTCCGGCTCACACATTTTTGTCTCAGCTCAGGAAGGATGGCTCCAGAGCGAACTAATTTATGCAGTAGCTAAATCACTTGCTCACAACTTTAATGCCAGTAGCTCACAAAGTAGAATTTTGGCTCACAAGACTCCACAGCTTAGAGGGAACACTGGTTCCAATATGGAATTGAATGACACACCAAAAGATTTCTATTTGGGGCCACAAATATACCTGGCCTTGTGTCAGAAGTAGTTGTACACACTGGAAATAATATCAGTACCAATATGTACCTTCCAGTTTAGGTCCTAAGAGTGCAAGTCAAATTGCCTTATCGGGGACAATATGACATCAGTTTTGCAGTCTTAGGACCTAAACTGTACAGGCCTGTTGAAGAGATGCATACAATGGTAAAGGGGGGTGGGGTTTACAATGTTCCCTCTAAGCTGTGGAGTCTTGAGAGCAAAAAATCTACTTTGTGAGCCACTGGCATTAAAGATGTGAGCGAGCGATTTGGCTACTGCATAAATAAGCTTGCTCTGGAGCCCTCCTTCCTGAGCGAAGGCAAAAATGTGTGAGCCGGAGGCTAAAAACCTGTGAGCTGGCTCACACTAACTCATCTTAGAGGGAACACTGGTTACCAGTCCTTGTCCTTTTTGGGTTTACCTTAAGAATTAGCCCCAAGGACAGATTGAGCCAATGTACGGAGAGGCTAAGCTTGTTGACATCCTTAGAGTGCCAGAGACCCTTAACTTTAAAAACAAAAACAAAAAAAACACCATGAAGACATATCTCAAATAGCTTGGCTTGTAATATAGAAAAATGATATTAAGCCTGGTCTACAAACCACAAGAAGCCCTTTTTGTTCTGATCCACCAGGGCAATTCTCATGTGTCTCGTGAGCATATGAAGGTTTGTGATACTCGGTGTATCTCCATTCTCTTTGATTGTCCATGTTTCTGTCTGTGTCTCTTCTTCCCTCCCCAGAGAGAAGCCTGTCTTCATAGCCAAGTGACTGAAGGCATCTTTTCACAGATGGAAGCGACTCAATAGAAGGGGAAGGAGATGGAAGAACAGGACTCAGAAGGACCAGGAACTGGCGAGACAGCAAGGAAAGACCTTTGTCCCACCCTAACTGGGAGTGGTGGTGAATTCTGGGAAAGCCCGGTGCCAGATACCCGTGATCAGCTCACTGCAATCTCAGATGTCCATTGCCGACGCTTCCGGCAGTTCTGCTACTGTGAGGCCGACGGGCCCCGGGAGGTTTGCAGCCAGCTCCATGGACTTTGCAGCCACTGGCTGGAGCCGGAGAGGCACACCAAGAAGCAGATCCTGGACCTGGTGATCCTGGAGCAGTTCCTGACTCTCCTGCCCCAGGAAATGCAGGGCTGGGTCAGAGGATGTGGGCCGGAGACCAGTTCCCAGGCGGTGGCCCTGGCCGAAGGTTTCCTCCTGAGTCAGGCCGAGGAGAAGAGGCAGGCAGAACAGGTGAGGGGGATTCCCTCCAGGTATGTCCAGTTCAAGCGACGATATCTGGGTTTATCCCAAAGGTTCCCTGCCAGGCATCTGTCCAAATGTGAATCATCCAAGAGGGAGATTTCACGGCCTCCTTCAGCAGCCTCTTCCAGTAGAGAATTAATTATCCTTCCAGATAACTCACCAGGTCTGCTGATGGAAGGGTGCAGAGTCTGGGAGTGGGGCCCGCTGTGACCCGGATAGCTGTCTTTTATTTAATTGCGGAAATTAGCATTATTAGACACAGGGCAAGAGGGAGGCAACGGGAATCTCCACCTTTCCATACGGGGATTGTTCCCTTAGAAAAACTGTCAAATAAACCAGGTAGATGTTCAGGCAATAAGGTTTCATTGAGAAACTAATAAATAAGAAGAGTAGGAATGAGTGAGGAATAGGTTTTTGGGAGAGGCTATGTTTAGAAGAAGAAGAAGAAGAGATTGGATTTATACCCCGCCCTTCACTGCCCAAAGGTGTCTCAGAGCGGCTTACAAACTCCTTTCCCTTCCCCTCCCCTCCCCTCAACAGACACCCTGTGAGGTAGAAGAAGAAGAGATTGGATTTATACCCCGCCTTTCACTACCCAAAGGACTCTCAGAGTGGCTTACAAACTCCTTTCCCTTCCCCTCCCCACAACAGATACCCTGTGAGGTAGAAGAAGAAGAAGAGATTGGATTTATACCCCGCCCTTCACTACCCAAAGGACTCTCAGAGGGGCTTACAGACTCCTTTCCCTTCCCCTCCCCACAACAGACACCCTGTGAGGTAGGTGGGGCTGAGAGAGCTCAAGAACAGCTCTTATCAGAACTATGGCTTGCCCAAGGTCATCCAACAGGTGCAAGTGGAGGAGTGGGGAATCAAACCCGGTTCTCCCAGATTAGAGTCCACTCACTTAACCACGACACCAAACCGATCTTGAAGAAGTGTGGACCACGAAGAGGTCTTTCGGAACAGCCCATATTCCACAGGAGAGAGGTGACCGGTGCTCCCATTAAGCTCTGGAGTCTTGTGAGCAAAAATTCTACTTTGTGAGCTACTGTCATTAAAGTTGTGAGCAAGTGTTTTGGCTCCTGCATAAATTAGTTGGCTCTGGAGCCAAATCCTTCCTGAGCTAAGACAAAAATGTGTGAGCAGGAGGCTAAAAAACTGCGAGCTAGCTCGCACTAACTCAGCTTAGAGGGAACACTGGAGGTGACACCCTCCCCACACAAGTGGGGGGGTGATATAGGAGCTGAGAACACACACACACACACACTGAGAGGTGGGTGCTTCAGATAGCTTGCCGGTACATTGAACGGATGCTTGATGGTTCTCCCGGAGGGAACTTGGAGGTTTGGGCAGAGCTGAATGGCTCTCCCAGGGACAAGTTATGGGCATGAATATTAATTGCTGTCCCCCAAATTACAGGATAGGAGGGACTTCCAGATATTACGGATATGCCAGCAAGGGCAGATGGGGAGAGGAAGCAGGATTGTGGGTGAGAGAGGTTAATTCAAGCAGAGGAGCTGATTTCCCGAGAAACCCTTTGTTGTAAATTATGCATTACTTTAGGGTGGAGGGAAGTTCATGAGCCGGGGAGACACCTTTACATTACTTTCTTGTCTTTCTTGCTGGCATCCACTTTCTGTCGTTTCAGGTCAGACAGCATGGCACTTGTGATTCTGGGGGTAATGTTGATATTAAGGGTACATGGGTTTCTCTCTGTCTAGCTGCCAGCTGCTCCTGCATTAACCTGTCTCACTCACCTGTTAGTGTTCTTTGAGGGGGGTGAACAAACATGTGAACAAGGGGGACCCAACATATGTTGTTGGCCTTGACTTCCAGAAAGGTTTTGATAAAGTTCCTCATCAAAGGCTCCTAAGTAAGCTCAATAGTCACGGGATAAAAGGACCAGTCCTCTTGTGGATCAAAAACTGGCTAATTAATAGGAAACAGAGAGTGAGTATAAATGGGCAGTTCTCTCAGTGGAGGGTGGTAAACAGTGGAGTACCGCAGGGATCAGTACTCGGTCCGATGCTTTTTAACTTGTTCGTTAAGGATTTGGAGTTGGGAGTAAGCAGTGAAGTGACTAAATTTGCGGATTATATAGAATCATAGAATGTTAGAGTTGGAAGGGACCTTACAGGTCATCTAGTCCAACCCCATGCACTCTGCAGGAACGTATCCGAAAGATAGCCCTACAACATACCCAAAAGACGGTTGTCCGACCTCTGCTTAAAAACGTCCAGTGAAGGAGAAATCCAGAAATTGTTCAGGGTGGTGAAAACCAAAGAGGATTGTGAGGCACTCCAAAGGGATCTGTTGAGGACAGGTGAGTGGGTGTCAACATGGCAAATGGGGTTCAATATGGCCAAGTGCAAAGTGATGCACATTGGGGCCAAAAATCCTAACTATAAATACACGTTGATGGGGTCTGAACTGGCAGAGACTGACCAAGAGAGAGATCTTGGAGTTGTAGTAGATAACTCACTGAAAATGTTGAGACAGTGTGCGGCTGCAATAAAAAAGACCAATGCTATGCTGGGGATTAGTAGGAAAGGAATTTAAAACAGATCAGCCAGTATCATAATGTCCCTGTATAAATCAATGGTGTGACCTCATTTGGAGTATTGTGTACAATTCTGGTCAGGACACCTCAGAAAGGATATTATAGCACTGGAAAAAGTGCAGAAGAGGACAACTAGAATGATTAAACGGTTGGAACACTTTCCCTATGAGGAAAGGTTAAAGCGCTTGGGGCTCTTTAGCTTGGAGAAACGACAACTGAGGGGTGACATGATCGAGGTTTGCAAGATTATGCATGGGATAGAGCAGGTGGAAAAAGAAGTGCTTTTCTCCCTTTCTCACCATACAAGAACTCGTGGGCACTCCATGAAATTGCTGAGCGGTTGGGTTAGAACGGATAAAAGGAAGTACTTCTTCACCCAAAGAGTGATTAACACGTGGAATTCACTGCCACAGGAAGTGGTGGCGGCTACAAGCATGGACGGCTTCAAGAGGGAATTAGATAAGCATATGGAGCAGAAGTCCGTCAGTGGCTATTAGCCACAAGGTATAGATAGGAACTCTTAGTCTGGGGCAAGTGATGCTCTTTCTTCTTGGTGCTTGGGGGGGACAACAGTGGGAGGACTTCTATTGTCCTGGCCCCACTGCTGGACCTCCTGATGGCACCTGGTATATTTGGCCACTGTGTGACAGAATGTTGGACTGGATGGGCCATTGGCCTGATCCAACATTGGCTTCTCTCATGTTCTTATGCCTGAAGAGGGGTATGAATGCTTACATAGGATCCATTCCTTGGCCTCTTTTCCATTCCATCTCTTACCCCTCTCCCTCGCTGCTGTTTCAGATGTGGGCACCATCCATGAAAAAAGAAACTATATTCCCTGAGGGGGAAGGAGCTTCCTCGGAGCAAGGGGAGAGTGCGCAGGCCGTGGAGCATGCCCAAGATGCCCTCTCCTGTGGTAAGGTCTCTTTGTGCCTGGATGAGTTTGGGGCACCCCCGTGAGTTGGATGGGTAGAGAGCTCAGGTCGGGAAAAGAATTAAACATTTCTTCACACAACACAGAGTTAATTTGCAGCACTTACTGTGATTCTTCTCAAAGGGGATTAGACAAATCCATTGGAGGCAATTCCTTCCATTTCTTAAAATAGCCACGTCTCACTTTTCTCCCATAGGAGGAACTCGAGGTGGCTCAAACGAGAAAAGGTAGACAAAGCTGTTAACCTGGTGAATAAAGGGGGCCTCCGCCTTCTGGGGCAGCAGAGCTCTGAAAACCAGGTCCTAGGGGCTAATGATCATGGCGGAATTTGCAGGGTTGCCAAATTCTTCTTCGCCGGGAGCGGGGGGGCTCCCGGCCGGCGTCGGGCTTGCGCGCGCGCGCGTCACCCGGAAGTGATGTAGGCAAGCTGGGCACGCTGGGGGCGGGGCCACGGCCATACAAGGGAAAACCATAGAGTTTTCCCTTGTATGTCTGTGGCCCCGCCCCCAGCCAGCCCTAGGAATTTGGCGTCTGTGCCCATGCTTATAGGGACATCTAGTGCAGGTATGTCCAACAGGTAGATTGCGATCTACCAGTAGATTGCAGAGGGGTCAGAGGTAGATCACTAACCCCACTTGCTGGAATGGATATGGCAGTCAGTGGACTGGCACCCCAAGGAGCTTTGGGGAGGGGCTTGGGTAAGATGTCATGCCGTGTTGATGTCGCATCTGCCTGAAAACCCGGTTGTGACCGTAGCATGCAAAGAGACTGTCGCGGCTCAGGTGATGCTGCCACCACTCTGATTTTAGGATCGCTTGCGAAGGCCCAGAGCACCCTCCCAAGACCTTCAGACATCCCTTGTTTGGCCGAAATAAGGGTTAGGACCAGGCAGAGTAAACAGCAAATAAAAGGTTTATTTTTACAGGCGGTCAGCCCAATATGGGAAACAAACAGGGTACAAGAACAATATCAGTAAGGGGGGTGAAGAGAAAAGAAACCGAATGCCCTAACGTGTCTAAACTTACTGCCCCTAGCTCACTGTCTCAAGTGGGCCTCAGTCTGCTCACCCTTCCTCTCAGGAGGAGGGTCTCTTCCCTGCGGCAGCCTTCCTTCTGGCTCTGCCCTCTTGGAAGAAAGAACAGCTCTTCTTCTGTACCAACTCTTTTATTATAAGTCCCCTTTCTCTGTGATTGGCTAAAATTGGCGCCAAAACCTCTCAGGGACTTCTGGGAGTTGTAGGCCAGGCCTCCTCCCACTGCTACTCAGGCTCCCTGAGCCTACTAGGCCTCTAGTTGCGCAGCCCACATCATGACAGAGACGCTCTGAAAACTCATTGATATTACCCTAGAGGTTCCAGATGTGCTCCAGTCATATATGGGTTTGGGGTATAATGTGATTGTGATTTGTGACATGTCACGCGATGTCCTTTCCACACCCCTCTGTCCCCTCCCCCCCGTCCAGACAGAAATCTCTGAGAAGTCTGAAATATGTTAACAACATTTCTAATCCCAGAGGCTCATAGGGACTCTTGAACAAACTTACTCCCAGCAACACTCTCTTGGCAGTGATTTGTTTATTGAGAGATAAAGATGTTTCAGGCTAAGACCCATCCAATCATTCTGCCCATTCAGCCCGCCAAAACCTACTGTGCTCCATTAATCCTCCCCACCCCCCAACACCTGAAGCAGTATGTTACATTATCAAGCAATGTCTCATGCCCAAGAACAATCAAGCATTCTTCTCCAGTGAAAGGGAGGCCTCTTGCAAGTTACAGCGAGGGTTATTCCCAGGTAAGCAGTCCTGATCATTCACTTTTTTAATTTTTAAAGACAAAACATACATAAAAACAGAACTAACATAAAAGAGCGGAAATTATTCTTACAATTCCTTGTTTAACAAACTCATGCCTAATTTATCGTACGTTTATATATTTCACCTTGTATCATTATGTGGATCTCTTGCAAATATATCAAACTTGTCCTTTGTATGTCCTTAGAAAGACAATTAAATTGTCTGTATGGTTTATTTATTACAGTCCTCACACCCCCACACTCAGACGTTCCCCCCCTCCTTCCCAGCCAGAACAAATATGAGGCAAAGCACAGAATCACAGACAGTGCAGGAAAACCACGGCAAACGAGATCCGAGTTTGACACCCAGTTCTTCTCTTCTGCCTCTCCCAGAATTTAGTAACAAGTTTCTTGAGTGTACACAGGGCAAGGTTTCACAACCCTGGGAATGGGGTGTGTAAAGCAGGGAACAAGCAAGCAGACACCCTTCCTTCTTTGTCTCAGGAACAGGCAGTGAAGAGATGCTGTTGAGCCGTCGTCTTTTCAGAGGTGTGGAAACGGCTGCTGCCCCTCCCGTAGGGAGGAGAGATGGGCCGGGGGGGGGGGGGACAGCCTGGGTCCCTCCTCCTTTCTCAGGGGGGGCTTCTGCTCCTGCACTTTCTACAAGGTGTCCTGGCAAGAGATCCTCTGAACGCCGTTCCATTTACCCATCCCAAGCCATACATCCTGTCCCCCTCTGGACGACTCCCTTCCAGTGTGCAATCTCTGCCTGTCCTGATCTCTGACGAGGCAGTCTACATTTTCTTTCAGCGTCCCGTTTCCTTCGAGGAGGTGTCCGTCGATTTCACCGAGGCAGAGTGGGCCCTGCTGGATCCGGGACAAAGAGCTCTGTACAGGGAAGTCATGCTGGAGAACTCTGGGAACGTGGCCTTTCTGGGTAAGGATCATTCCTAGGTGTCGAAGGTACGAATCGCTGCCATTGTGATGGGACATGAATCAAAATACTGAATAGCAACATGCCGTATTGAGGCCTGTCACACTCCTTGAGGAGGGAATGTGGCTCACTGACACAGCATCTGCTTGGCATGCAGAAGGTCCCGGGTTCAAAACCTGGCAGCATCTCCAGTTAAAAGGACCAGGTAGGAGGTGATGTGAAAGACCTCTGCATCCAGTTAACATGGCTTCCCTCTGGTCTATACCCGTATGATACTTTCTGCCTCTCTAGGGTCAGGTGGTCCTAATGCCCCAATCAAGGGTATTCCCTGATGGAATTTTCCAGAGGCTGTTAGCACCCTCCTAATCCCCCCTCCCTCCTGGTTACACAAATGGATACAGATCCTCATGATTAACCACTGACCACATTCTGGAGTCTGGTCTTGAAAGAGATAAAGATGTAAGGACGAGAGCCGGTTTGGTGAAGTGGTTACGAGCACAGATTCTAACCTGGAAGAACTCGGTTTGATTCCCCACTCTTTCACATGCAGCTGCTGGTGTGACCTTGGTTCAGTTACAAGTTCTTTCAGAGCTGTTCTCTCAAGAGCAGTTCTCAAAAAGAATTCTCTCAGCCCCACCTACCTCACAGGGTCTCTGCTGTGGGAAGGGGGAGGGAAAGGAGTTTGTAAGCCGCTCTGACACTCCTTCGGGTAGTGAAGGGTGGGGTATAAATCCAATCTCTCCTTCTCTAGTTGCAGGGAGACTCAAATCACGAACACCCACAAGTCGGACCAGCCCACTTAATAATCATGTTAATCCTTGTGGGAAGTGGAATGCTTTGCCTCACAGATCCATTCCCCTGATACTGGCTGGAATTGTGAGCCTTGACCTTGACCATGGTTCTGTCCTTCCAGAAGAAGAAGAAGAGATTGGATTTATACCCCGCCCTTCACTCGGAGTCTCAGAGGGGCTTACAAACTCCTTTCCCTTCCCCACCCCACAACAGACACCCTGTGAGGTAGGTGGGGCTGGGAGAGCTCTGACAGAAACTGTTCTTTTTCAAGAACAGCTCTTATCAGAACTACGGCTCTTATCAGGTCATCCAGCCAGGTGCAAGTGGAGGAGTGGGGAACCAAACCCGGTTCTCCCAGATTAGAGTCCGCACACTTAAACCACTACACCAAACTGGCTCTCAGAAGTATTTTTATTGTTTTTTAAACTTTTTTTATATACGATTTTTCAAAAGAAAAACACAAACCGGAGACCAAAAGATAAACTAACAGACTAGATCGATAAACTGATAAAGAATTTTAATTCTTGAACTTCTTTCCTTCCCCATTTAAGAATGAAAACTTTCCCTTTCTTTCTCTGTCTCTCTCTGCAAAAGATGCTAGAAGTACAAGAGAGGCGACAGCAGACACAAAAAACGACCTTGCATCCATAGAAAGGCTGGAGAGTTCCTCAAGAGGATCCCAAGAGCATATCTCATTCCCAAATGAGCTGGCTGAGAGTGAGTATCCTTCACGGTTCTGTCAAGGGAACAGGCCAGGAATGGCTGTGGGGGATTTCTGATTCACGTCTTAGCAACATTTGGTTTGGGACAATCATACAACCCGCTGGGTAAGGAGAGAGGGAGGCCTTCTGGGGGCCTGAAATCTGGACCCTCCGAAGTTTCTCCAGGGCAAGAGCTCAGCTGTGGCTCTTGAGGGGTGAGGTATCCTTAAATACTAGATATTCTGGGGAAGGTTAGAAATGTGGTGATTATCAGCCAAGCTGGATGAAGCCAAAGGGCTGTCAATCCTTTCCTTCTGCAGTCACATAGATGCCTTTGGACCTTCCCAGCCCTCCCAAATTCTAAAAGGATCTCTCTCTTATTCCAGTGGAGGATGATCAGAGGAATGAGGAGGGTGAAGAACTTCATCAACAAATGCCAGATGCAGTTAGAAAGGAAGACCTAAAAGAAAACGTCAGGAATCAAGGCAGACCTAAGAGAAAGAAAGGCAGCCGTATGGTTGAGAAGAGAGACAGAAAACAGCGTAATGTACATTTTCCAAAGGAAAGGATAATGAAGCCAAGTAAATCCATTCAGTGTGGAAAATACTTCAGAAATAGATCACAGGTCCTTGTGTACCAAAGAATACACAGAGGTGAGAAACCTTTTGTATGCCCAGTGTGTGGAAAGAGATTCAGTCAGCGTGGCCAGCTTCTACGGCACAGAACGACCCACACAATAGAGAAATCTTTTGAGTGCTCAGAGTGTGGAAAGAAATTCAGCTGGAGTTACGCTCTTCAGTTGCACAGGAGAACCCACACAGGGGAGAAACCTTTTGAATGCTCAGAGTGTGGAAAGAGATTCAGTCAGAGTGGCAATCTTCAGAAGCACCGAAGAACCCACACAGGAGAGAAACCTTTTGTATGCTCAGTGTGTGGAAAGAGATTCAGTCAGCATGGCCAGCTTCTACGGCACAAAACAACCCACACAATAGAGAAATCTTTTGAGTGCTCAGAGTGTGGAAAGAGATTCAGTCAGCATGGCCAGCTTCTACGGCACAGAACAACCCACACAATAGAGAAATCTTTTGAGTGCTCAGAGTGTGGAAAGAAATTCAGCTGGAGTTCCGCTCTTCAGATGCACAGGAGAACCCACACAGGGGAGAAACCTTTTGAATGTTCAGAGTGTGGAAAGAGATTCAGTCAGAGTAGCATTCTTCAACGGCATCAGAGAACCCACACAGGGGAGAAACCTTTTGAATGCTCAGAGTGCAGAAAGAAATTCAGTATGAGGAGCAGTCTTCAAAGGCATCAGACAACCCACAAAGAGGAGAAACCTTTTGAATGCTCAGAGTGTGGAAATAGATTCAGGTTGAACAGCCATCTTCGAAAGCATCTGACAACCCACACAGGGGAGAATCCTTTGGAGTGCTCAGAGTGTGGAAAGAGATTCAGTGTGAAGGGGAATCTGCAAAAGCATCAGAGAACCCACACAGGGGAGAAACCTTTTGAATGCTCAGAGTGTGGAAGAAGATTCAGTCAGAATGGCAGTCTTCAACTGCATCAAAGAACCCACACAGGGGAGAAACCTTTTGAATGTTCAGAGTGTGGAAAGAAATTCAGTAGCAGTGGCAGTCTTCAAACGCACCAAAGAACCCACACAGGGGAGAAACCTTTTGAATGTTCAGAGTGTGGAAAGAAATTCAGTAGCAATGGCAACCTTCAACTGCATCAAAGAACCCACACAGGGGAGAAACCTTTTGAATGCTTAGAGTGCGGAAAGAAATTCCGTAGCAGTGCTCATCTTCAGCCACACCAAAGAACACACACAGGGGAGAAACCCTTTGAATGTTCAGAGTGTGGAAAGAAGTTCAGGCAGAGTGGCACTCTTCAACGCCATCAAAGAACCCATACAGGGGAGAAACATTTTGAATGCTTAGAGTGTGGAAAGAAATTCAGTAGCAGTAGTCATCAGAAAACCCACACAGGGGAAAAACCTTTTGCATGTTCAGTTTGTGGAAAGAGATTCAGTCAGAGTGGCACTCTTCAACGACATCAAAGAACCCACACAGGGGAGAAACCTTTTGAATGCCCAGTGTGTGGAAAGAGATTCAGTGAGAATGGTACTCTTCAGAAGCACCAAATAACCCACACAGGGGAGAAAAATTTTGAATGCTCAGAGTGTGGAAAGAAATTCAGTAGCAGTGGCTATCTTCAACTGCATCAAAGAACCCACACAGGGGAAAAGCCTTTTGAGTGCTCAGAATGTGGAAAGAAATTCAGTTACAGTAGCAGTCTTCAACTGCATCAGAGAACCCACACGGGGGAGAAACCTTTTGAATGTTCAGAATGTGGAAAGAGATTTAGTCAGAGCTGCAGTCTTCTGGAGCATAGAAAAACCCATACAGGGGAGAAACCTTTTGAATGCTCAGAGTGTGGAAAGAGATTCAGTGTGAGGGGGAACCTTCAACAGCATCAGAGAACCCACACAGGGGAGAAACCCTTTGAATGCTCAGTGTGTAGAAAGAGATTCACTGAGAGTGGTACTCTTCGGAAGCACCAAAGAACCCACACAGGGGAGAAACCTTTTAAATGCTCAGAGTGTGGAAAGAGATTTAGTATCAGTTCTACTTTTCAACGGCATCGAAGAACCCACACAGGGGAGAAACTTTTTGAAAGCTAATGCAGTTTTGGGGTGTACCAATGGAGGCATAACATCCAAATCACAAGATGGCATAGTCCTGCTGTACACCTCAGTGGGCCAAACCTGGAATCATAGAATCATAGAGTTGGAAGTTACCTCTAGGGTCATCTAGTCCATCCCCCTGCACGATGCAGGACATTCACAAATACCTTCCCCTCCACACCCGCAGTGACCACTGTTCCATGCCCAGAAGATGAACAAAAAACTCCAGGATCCCTGGCCAAACTGGCCTGGAGAAAAAGTGCTTCCTGACCCCAAAAGTGGCAATCAGCATTTCCCTGGGTGTGTGAGAAAGGGCCACAAGAACTAAGCACTGAGGAAACCCTTCCTGCCCTCCCTCTCATGATCTGCCCAAGTTAACAGAATCCACATTGCTGTCAGATGGCCATCTAGCCTCTGTTTGAAAACTTCCAATGAAGGAGAGCCCACCACCTCCCAAGGAAGCCTGTTCCACTGAGGAACCGTTCTAACTGTCGGGAAGTACTTCCTAATGTTTAGCCAAAAACTCTTCTGATTTAATTTCAACCCAGTGGTTCTGGTCCGACCTTCTAGAGCAACAGAAAACAACTCCGTACCATCCACTAGATGACAGCCCTTCAAGTACTTGAAGATGGTGATCATATCACTTCTCAGTCGTCTCCTCTCCAGGCTAAACATACCCAGCTCCTTCAACCTTTCCTCATAGGACTTGGTCTCCCAACCCCTCACCATCTTTGTTGCCCTCCTCTGGACATGTTCCAGCTTGTCTATATCCTTCTTAAATTGTGGGGCCCAAAATTGAACACAATACTCTTGGTGAGGTCTAGCCAGAGCAGAGTAAAGTGGTACCAACACATCTTGTTATCTGGACACTATGCTTCTGTTGATACAGCCCAAAATGGCATTTGCCTTTTTAGCAACCGCATCACACTGCTGACTCATGTTCAGTGTATGGTCTACTAAGATCCCTAGATCCTTTTTGCACATACTACTGCCAAGACAAGTCTCCCCCAACCTATAAGTATGCATTTGATTTTTCCTACCTAAATGCAGAACTTGACATTTATCCCCATTGAAATTAATTTTGTTTTAGCCCAGTTTCGCAGCCTGTCAAGATCATCCTATATCCTGACTCTGTCTTCTACCGTATTTGCTACCAGTGTTCCCTCTAAGCTGAGTTAGTGTGAGCTAGCTCACGGTTTTTTAGCCTCCGGCTCACACATTTTCGTCTTAGCTCAGGAAGGGACGGCTCCAGAGCAAACTAATTTATGCAGTAAATCGCTCCCTCAGAACTTTAATGCCAGTAGCTCACAAGGTAGAATTTTTGCTCGCAAGACTCCACAGCTTAGAGAGACCAGTGTTTGATACCCCTCCCAATTTAGTCTCATCTGCAGATATAATAAGCATTCCCTCTGTCCCTTCATCCAAATCATTGAACAAATCAGGACCCAGGACAGATCCTTGAGGCACTCCACTTGTCACTCCTCTCCTGGTATTTATACAAGTATGCTCTGTAATTCAGTACATGAAGATTTGGGAATACTACACCCTAGAAAAGATAACTCTATCCATGAAATCTGAAAAAGCAGTTAAAAAACAGTCTTTATTTTTTGCAAAATGGTTAGATTTTATGGAATTTTCACTTTCAAATTCCTCAGTTATTCAATTCCACTAAAATACAAAGAAATAATCGCAATATTTTAGGATTTATGGTTACGCAGGTTCTGTGTCATTATATACATTTAGTTAGACTTTAATGGCTTAAGTTATAGTTTAATTTACCTGCTACAATATAGATCGGCATTTGAAGCTAGGAGTTATATCAATAAAATATACAAGGGGCGGACCCGCGATACTCGCGGGAGGGGGGAGGGGGGCGGGAGCTCCAGGAGGAAGCAGCAGGAGGAGGTAAGTCCCCCCCA
>NW_015176561.1:4385-12622 GCF_001447785.1 Gekko japonicus | reverse complement strand
GCCCGGCCGCCCGGCTCCAATGCGAGGGCCGAGCAGCTGCAGCCGCCTGGGACTCGCAGCCCCCCCCGCTTCGAAGTGGCGGCGGCGGCTAGGCTGGCTGCAGAGCGTTCCCTGCGCATGCGCAGGAAACGCTCTGTCAGTTTCGGGGGGATTTAAATATCCCCCCAATATTTTTTTAAGAGTTTCAGATTTTTGTGCACACCTGGGGGACCGCCCCACGTGTGCACAAAACTCTCCCTCCCCCCCAGGTGCCCCCGGTACGCGGCTTTAGGTATCCGCACACAAGGGGGCGACTTCGCTATTAGATATATAGATTGTTAAATGCAAATACCTTACTGTGGAGATATGTATTCTTCATTTACTTTTATCAAAAACTATTTGTATGCAGTGTTATTTGAAATAAAATATTTAAATTAAAAAAAATCCGTTTCATCACCTGATGAAGTGTGCCTTGCACTCGCAAGCTCACATCTTGAATAAAACGTTGTTGGTCTTAAAGGTGCCACTGGACTCTTAGCTTTGTTCTGTTGCTTCTGACCAACACGGCCGCCCACTTTGTTCGCAAGCATTTAATCTCTTTAGTAAGTTAGCCTCTAGCCAGAATTAGTAAATCTTTTTCTTAGTGCCATTGCTGTGCTTAAAAGAGTGCTTCCTGCTTTAATTGTATAAACAAAAAACAAAAAAATTAACTTTTGTGTGTCAGGAGTTACTGATTGGATGCATGCACATGCCCTCAGAAACAAACCCAGAGGTTGAAAACCCAGAGCCCTGTGAGGCTCCTTGGGGCCTCGACTGCCTGTCAGTTCAGTGCCTGGGACTCGGAGTAGGGGCTCTCTGGGTCCTTATGGATGCCTCTCCCTTTTCCTTAACCTGAGAGCTGCCCTCTGACCCCTCCTCTCTTTTGGGCCCTTTGTTCTCACCCATTCTCCATGGAGTCACACATCTCTTCAGGTCTCTCCTGCAGAAACAATGCCTTCATCAGGCCCATATCCCAAAAGGTCGGAGACCATTGCTTTGGACGATCCAGGGACTGTGCAAAGCAGTCCTCTTCCCCCTCTCCTTATTTTTACGGCCACTGCTTTTCAAAATCTTTTGCACTTCCTCATCTTTGAGCAATATTCCTTACATTTTTTTCCTGCCATAGATCCGTTCCAGATTCGAGCCTCGGTGAGGGGATGGATCCCCCGCACTCAGCTCCACTCTCCGCGGTCTCTGGCCAGCACTTACACATGTCTAGGTAACACACGGGATAGACTGCTGTCATTGCCGCACGAGGGGCTACCCATGAAGACATGCCCAGACTTTCAGCTGATTAGAAATGTAACTGCTGGAGCCTTCACTGGGACTTATCTTGACACACAAGACCAGGAGGGTTTCATCAACCGTCACACGCTTCCCGTTTGTTTCTGGGCCCAGTTCAAGGGCTGGTCCAAGGGGCACCTGAAGGGGTCCCTCCCTCACATCAGCCTTCCTGAGCCTTACGATCAGATCTCACAGGGCACGTTTCCAGGCCTCCTTGGTTCCTGGTGGTGGGAAAGCAATGTTCTGCCGAGGTGGTACCTGCAGTGGTTCACACAAACACACATGAATCTGCCTTCTGAATCAAGTGGGCAGCCCTGTTGGTCTGAAGCAACAGAGCAAAGCTATAAAACTTCATAAGGTGCCACTGGGACTCTTCATTCTACTGGATGTGTTTGGGTCAGGAATTCTGTCGTCGGGGTGCCACAACAGAGAAGGCCTCGTCCTTCAAAGCCACCCACCAAGTTCCAGAGAGGATGCCCCATGTTTCTAAACACCCAGGTTATTTCATGCACACAGCCTGTTCAAGGGAAAACACTTTTGAAACTGGAGGTGTGATTTGGTCCTCCTTCCACAAAAACCAGTCTGGAGCTGGCCTGTCTCGGGCATAAGGCATACCACGCATGAAAACCATGTGGGGTGGAATAAACTGTAGGAACAGTGATTCTGCGTGGCAAACCCGGAATTCACTTCTCCTGGCTGGAGATTGGGAACCCAAGTGTGTGAGTGCTAATTGCATAAGGTAAAAACATCTGGCTGAGTTCGTCATGAGAAGCTAAGTTGGCAGAGAGACGGGAGAGATAACAGAGAGGCTGCACTGCACATTCTTGAATGTAGTAGCTCATCATCTGGGGTGACTTGTAATATGGGAGGGGAGGAGGGAGAAAGGGGGGGGAAAGAAAGGGGGAAGAGATTTCTTAATAAAAGGCTGTGAAGTGATAAGACTTCAGTCAGATTTCTGCAGACTTGTGCCGTGTGTTGTTCTTTGAACCCCCTTCAACCTTCAATAAACTGTCCCCCTCCCTCACTGGAAAAGAGAGCAGCAGAGGGTGGGCACCTGAAACTGGAAGGTGGGCTCCGAAGCAGAGCGTCTGAGGTTCAGTTCTGCATTTGGGGAGGGGGTGGGGAGCTAAGGTGTTGGAGCATTGAAGATGAGGGAAGATAACTCCAGGGAGAGGAGAGACAGCAGAGCTTGCAGAAGGCAGCGAGAGAGAGGGGACTTTCCCTCCCTCTCCCGGAACCACAGGACTCCGTGAAATCCATGGGCAATAGATTCAGGAGGGGCAGAAGGAGCCACCACTCCCCCCAACACAATTAGCCTGCGAGCTTCACTGCCACAAATGTGATAGACCCTGGCTTAGGTGTTTGGAAAAGGGGACACAAGCAATGTTCCCTCTAAGCTGTGAAGTCTTGTGAGCAAAAATTCTTCTTTATGAGCTACTGGCATTACATAAGAACATAAGAGACGCCAATGTTGGATCAGGCCAGTGGCCATCAATGTTCCCTCTAAGCTGTGGAGTCCTGTGAGTAAAAATTCTACTTTGTGAGCTGCCCGGCATTAAAGTTGTGAGCGAGTGATTTGGCTATTGCATAAATCAGTTGGCTCTGGAGCCATCCCTTCCTGAGCTAAAACAAGAACGTATGAGCCGGAGGCTAAAAAGCTGTGAGCTAGCTCACATTAACTCAGCTTAGAGGGAACACTGGTGGCCATCCAGTCCAACACTCTGTCACACAGTGGCCAAAAATACCAGGTGCCATCAGGAGGTCCAGCAGTGAGGCCAGGACACTAGAAGCCCTCCCACTGTTGCCCCTCCCCCCAGCACCAAGAAGACAGAGCATCACTTGCCCCAGAGTCCCTATCTATACCTTGTGGCTAATAGCCACCAATGGACCTCTGCTCCATATGTTTATCCAATTCCCTCTTGGAGTCGTCCATGATAGTAGCTGCCACCACCTCCTGTGGCAGTGAATTCCACGTGTTAATCACTCTTTGGGTGAAGAAGTACTTCCTTTTATCTGTTCTAACCCGACTGCTCAGCAATTTTATTCCCACAAGTTCTTGTATTGTGGGAAATGGAGAAAAGGACTTCTTTTTTTACCTGCTCTATCCCATGCATAATCTTGTAAACCTCGATCATGTCTCCCCTCAGTCATCGTTTCTCCAAAGAGCCACAAGCACTTTAACCTTTCTTCTTAGGGAAAGTGTTCCAACCCTTTTATCATTCTATTTGGCCTTTTCTGAACTTTTTAGAATGATATAATATCCTTTTTGAGGTGTGGTGACCAGAACTGTACACAGTACTCCAAATGAGGTCGCACTATTAATTTATACAGGGGCATTATGATACTGGCTGATTTGTTTTCAGTTCCCTTCCTAATAATCCCCAGCATAGCATTGGTCTTTTTTATTGCAGTCACACACTGTCTCAACATTTTCATTGAGTTATCTACTCTTAGAAGCCCTCCCACTGTTGACCCCCCCCAAGCACCAAGATGACAGAGCATCACTTGCCCCAGAGTCCCTATCTATACCTTGTGGCTAATAGCCACCAATGGACCTCTGCTCCATATGTTTATCCAATTCCCTCTTGGAGTCGTCCATGATAGTAGCTGCCACCACCTCCTGTGGCAGTGAATTCCACGTGTTAATCACTCTTTGGGTGAAGAAGTACTTCCTTTTATCTGTTCTAACCCGACTGCTCAGCAATTTTATTCCCACAAGTTCTTGTATTGTGGGAAATGGAGAAAAGGACTTCTTTTTTTACCTGCTCTATCCCATGCATAATCTTGTAAACCTCGATCATGTCTCCCCTCAGTCATCGTTTCTCCAAAGAGCCACAAGCACTTTAACCTTTCTTCTTAGGGAAAGTGTTCCAACCCTTTTATCATTCTATTTGGCCTTTTCTGAACTTTTTAGAATGATATAATATCCTTTTTGAGGTGTGGTGACCAGAACTGTACACAGTACTCCAAATGAGGTCGCACTATTAATTTATACAGGGGCATTATGATACTGGCTGATTTGTTTTCAGTTCCCTTCCTAATAACACCCAGCATAGCATTGGTCTTTTTTTTTTCGTTATCTACTATGACTCCAAGATCTCCCCCTTGGTCAGTCTCCACCAGTTTGGACCCCATCAATGTGTATTTATAGTTAGGATTTTTGGCTCCAATGTGCATCACTTTGCACTTGGCCACATTGAATCACATTTGCTACGTTGATGCCCACTCACTCATCCTCGACAGATCCCTTTGGAGTACCTCACAATCCTCCGTAGTTTTCACCACCCTGAAAATTTTGTGTCATCCACAAATTTAGCCACTTTACTGCTTACTCCCAACTCCAAATAATTAATGAACAAGTTAAAAAACATCAGACCCAGTAGTTAACCCTGTGGTACCCCACTGCTTACCACCCTCCACTGAGAAAATTGCCCATTTATACTCACTCTCTGTTTCCTAGTAATAAGCCAGTTTTTGATCCACAAAAGGACTTGTCCTTTTAACCCATGACTATTGAGCTTACTTAGGAGGCTTTGATGAGGAACTTTATCAAAAGCATTCTGGATGTCAGTTTGTTCACTCCCTCAAAAAACACTAACAGGTTAGTGAGACAAGATCTTCCCTTACTGAACCCATGCTGAGTCTGCCTCATTAGGTTTTGTTCATCTATGTGCCTACTAATTCTTTTCGTAATAACAGTTTCCACCAACTCACCCGGTATTGACGTCAGGCTGACTGGCCTGTAATTTCCCGGCTCTCCTCTGGAACCCTTTTTAAAGATGGGAGTGACATTAGCTACCTTCCAGTCCTCAGGAATGGAGGCAGATTTTAAGGAAAGATTACATATTTTTGTCAGGAGATCCACAAGTTCACACTTGAGTTCTTTCAGAACTCTCGGATGTATGCCATCCGGGCCTGGTGATTTATCAGTTTTTAAGTTGTCTATCAATCGTAGGACCTCCTCTCTCGTCACCTCAATCTGACTCAGATTTGTGAGCCAGCGACTGAAGTTGTGAGCTGGCGATTTGGCTACTGCATAAATGAGTTTGTCCTGGAGCCCTCCTTCCTGAGCTAAGACAAAAATGTGTCAGCCGGAGGCTAAAAATCTGTGAGCTGGCCCAACACTAACTCAGCTTAGAGGGAACACTGGACAGAAGGAGCCCGCTGGGGAGGGCGGGGTATAAATCTAATAATAAAATAAAATAAAAAAATAAAAAGGAAACAGTGGGGGAGGAGCATTCGATCAAGGGCAGTTATTGTTATTTCTCAATGGAACCTCCTTCCTCAGGAGCAGTGTACCTCTGGATGCCAGGCTGGAGCAGGGGAAGGCCTTCATGTTTCCTTCATGCCCGGCAGATGGGCTTCCCAGAGATACCTGGCTGGCTGCCCAGGGGTGGAGAAAGCTGGACTAGGAGAGTGGCTGCTCTTCAGTCCTGTTTCCCTTGATTATGGCGGGAGAATGAATGTAGAATACTTAATGATCCAGAACTGGGAGGGGGGGTCATTCAGCCTCCCTCCATCACACCACCTGAGAGCGTTGGCGATCGCCAGCCCCCTCCCCAAATGTTGCACCCCTCCAGTACATCGGGAGCCCCCAGGTGAGCTTCTGTGACTGGGGGACCTAATGGAGCAGCCCGCTCCCTGCTCCAGGAAGCTTTGCCAAAGGTCGCAGGTTCAATCCCCGGCATCTCCAGGTGAAAGGTCCGGGCAGGAGGCGATGTGAGAGACCTCAGCCTGAGACCCTGGGGCAGCCCCATAGCCAATGCTCCCTCTAAGCTGTGGAATCTTGTGAGCAAAAATTCTACTTTATGAGCTACTGGCATTACATAAGAACATAAGAGATGCCAGTGTTGGATCAGGTCAGTGGCCATCCAGTCCAACACTCTGTCACAAAGTGGCCAAAAATACTTGTGAGCAAAAATTCGACTTTGTGAGCAACTGGCATTAGAGTTGTGAGTGAGCGATTTGGTTACTGCATAAATTAGTTTGCTCTGGACTCGCAATGTTCCCTCTAAGCTGTAGAGTCTTGTGAGCAAAAAGTCTACTTTTTGAGCCACTGGCATTAAAGTTGTGAGCAAGCGATTTGGCTAATGCATAAATCAGTTTGCTCTGGAGCCGTCTTTCCTGTGCAAAGACAAAAATGTGTGAGCCAGAGGCTAAAAAACTGTGAGCTGGCTCACACTAACTCAGCTTAGAGGGAACACTGCTCTGGAGCCCTCCTTCCTGAGCTAAGACAAAATGTGTGCACCGGAGGCTAAAAAACTGTGAGCTAGCTCACACTAACTCATCTTAGAGGGAACACTGCCGGTAGCTAGGGATTTGGGGGAGTGCCGAGGGGGTGCCGGCAGCTAACCCACCCCAGGGCATCTCACGATCTGCGCTGGAAGAAGGTGCAACTGCCGGATCACGCCCTCCTTGGGTCTCCTCTCCTCTTCCAAGACCGACCTCCAGGTCACTTGGCTGCGGTGCACGTGTGTGATGGGAGGTTGGGGGGAGACGTTCTGCGTGCTCCCTTTCTCACACATTGGGGGGGGTACACGTCCGCACGAGCATGCGCGGCAGCGGTGGCGGCTCCCTAACAAAGGCAATCGAGGGATTGTTCCCGAAGCCCCAGAAGGACTCCCCGGCAGCTGGCGCATCCACCTGCTCAACTCCCTCCCGGCTTTCCCCGGAGGGATCATTGTTTCTCAAGTGCCCGCGTGTCCCAGAGCGGCATCCTAAGAAGCTGGCGGGCTGGGCTCTGTTGTCAGGGCGGGAGGGGGTGTGGCGGCCCAGACTTGCAGAGTTCCCGAGGGGGCACCGGAACCGCCAGGAGAGTTCTGTGCTCAGGAAACCAAACAGGATCTACACTCCTGCTCCACCCTGGGGCTGTCATTCCAATCCGTGGCCTGTCATCCCAGTCCCTGAACACTCCCGCTCCACCCTGGGGCCGTCATTCCACTCCGTGGCCTGTCATCCGTCCCAGAACACTGCTGCTCCACCCTGGGGCTGTCATTCCACTCCGTGGCCTGTCACCCCAGTTCCAGAACACTCCTGCTGCACCCTGGGGCTGTCATTCCACTCCATGGCCTGTCATCCCAGTCCCTGAACACTCCTGCTGCACTCTGGGGCTGTCATTCCACTCCATGGCCTGTCATCTCAGTTCCAGAACACTCCTGCTGCACTCTGGGGCTGTCATTCCACTCCGTGGCCTGTCATCCCAGTCCCTGAACACTCCTGCTCCACCCTGGGTCTGTCATTCCACTATCCTGTCCTTCCTTTTAGTAGATCCCCAGACGGACGTCTGTGGATCAATCATGGATCGGGGTGACCAGGAAACCCGCCCATGGTCTGCCTGTCATCCCAGTCCATGAACACTTGCTCCACCCTGGGGCTGTCATTCCACTCCGATGCCTCTCATCCCATCCGCAGAGTAGTGTATTTGGGCCCAGAGACCCTAATGGAAAATCCATTCCGCATTTTCATTGCAACTCTACTTGTCCCCTAATGTTTTCCAATGGAGCCCATGCAAGTCAATGGGCATTCCTCAGTGGGCCTTCCAGCGTCTCCCATTGTTTCCAATGGGCAATCCTGTCCTTCCTTTTAGTAGATCCCCAGACGGACGTCTGTGGATCAATCATGGATCGGGGTGACCAGGAAACCCGCCCATGGTCTACGATGGGCTTGATATGTGACTTGGTGGTGGGATGACCCAGCGCAGGAAAAAAAAACCCCCCCAGGATTCCTGCTTCGGAATCATGGTTGTGCGTCACCCTGTTGCCATGATCTGGGGGTGGGGTGGGTGCATTTTTGCATCTCTGTGAGTGCGTGCCCCTTCCTGGAAGTCAGGGCGACCTCTGGCAACCTCTGCTGGGGCGTGGAGGACATTCAGAGATGTGGCCTGAGAGCCTGCCTCTGCCTCCCGACCCTGATATTCCTGGGAGGTCACCCATCCA
>NW_015176561.1:4111-4278 GCF_001447785.1 Gekko japonicus | reverse complement strand
GGGTTAACTTGTATTCCTAGTATTGCTATTGTTTAGACTGACCTGGAAGGGATACCTGTCACTAAGCCAATGGGGAATTAGCCCGGGAAAAGTAGCTTCTACTGTGATACAGATTGGTCATTTGTTTCAGGTGACTTCCTTTCTAGGGGTCGAGAAGAAGGAAAGAT
>NW_015176561.1:0-2935 GCF_001447785.1 Gekko japonicus | reverse complement strand
GGTGCTTGGGGGGGGTCAACAGTGGGAGGGCTTCTAATGTCCTGGCCCAACTGCTGGACCTCCTGATGGCACTGGTATTTCTGGCCACTGTGTGACACAGAGTGTTGGACTGGATGGGCCTTTGGCCGGATCCAACATTGGCATCTCTTATGTTCTTATGTTCTAACTGATCTGTGTTGTCCAGAGTTCAGCTGTGATTCTGGGGGATCTCCAGGTCCCACCTGGAAGCTGGCAACCCTAGGCCCCTGGCAGCAACCACGGGGTGACTTCATACCACTGGACCTGTCCACTGTGTGACACAGAGTGTTTGACTGGATGGGCCTTTGGCCGGATCCAACATTGGCATCTCTTATGTTCTTATGTTCTAACTGATCTGTGTTGTCCAGAGTTCAGCTGTGATTCTGGGGGATCTCCAGGTCCCACCTGGAAGCTGGCAACCCTAGGCCCCTGGCAGCAACCACGGGGTGACTTCATACCACTGGACCTGCCTGACTCGCCTAGGACTGCCTCCTGGGTCCTGTCCAACCACAGGCGCCCCAGGAAAGTCAGTATGGTGTCCTGGTTAAGAGCCTCAGAGCACCATCTCAGAGACTCAGGTCTGAATCCCCAAACTGGCTGGGTGATGTTGAGCCCGTCACACACTTTCAGCGTAACTGACTTCACAGGGTTGTTGCGAGGATAAAAAAAGAGCAGAGGAGAATGATGCAAGTTCCTTTGGTCCCCACTGTGGGGAAAGCCAGGGAACAAATAAAGGAAGGATAAACGTTGCTGAAGATGAGAGCAGAGAAAAGGTAGGCTGGTGAATGGCCGAGGAGGAGAGGAGGAGACAGGGAAAGGAAAGAGGATACGGGGGCTGCCAGGAGGAGGAGAAGAGGAAATAGTATGGGGGAGGAGAGGGAAAAGTGCAGAGCCGGGGGGGCCCCCCAGGTCCTTGAGGGCTCCATGGTCCTTTGGGAACATCAAGTGTCTCTGTTTGGCTCTTGAAGGATGTTCACAAGTTAGCCTCTCATCATATTGTCTCCTTCTCTCCTCAGGGCTAATTCTTCAGGGAAACCCCAAAAGGGCCAGTGACCCCTTGACCCTTGCAGGCATCTCTCCGGCAGGCCAGAGGTGTTGGGCAAGAACCTTGTCTGGAAATCCATGTTTGGCTCTTGAAGGATGTTCACAAGTTAGCCTCTCATCATATTGTCTCCTTCTCTCCTCAGGGCTAATTCTTCAGGGAAACCCCAAAAGGGCCAGTGACCCCTTGACCCTTGCAGGCATCTCTCCGGCAGGCCAGAGGTGTTGGGCAAGAACCTTGTCTGGAAATCCAGCTGAGGAAAAGGGGCAGGAATGTGTCCCCTGTGAAGATTTAGCGCAGAAACCGGGCCTCTGAGGTGGGGCAGGGAACCTGCTCCTCTGGGGGAATCCCTCTGGAAACCCACCTCCCTTGGGACTCCTTCCCCCTCGGAGGAGCAAAGCGGAGGTGACAAGAAGTCCTTCCTCCAGAGAAGAACCCCGGTTTCCTCCTGGCCCCGCATTCCAACCCACCCTGATCGCGGGACCCTTTTCCAGAGTCCAGCCTCTCTGGGGGGAACAAACCTCGGCCCGGCCCTTCGGACAGCTCTGGATAGCTCCGAAGGGTGTCCGGAGATCTCTCCCCCCCCCAAGGGCTGCTGCTGCTACTGGGGCGAAGAGGAGCCGGAGGAGACGGCAAAGAAGCTCTGCCCAATGCACAGGGGATGGGAAATCCTGGGGAATCGGGGGGGGGGCTCCCCCCCAAATGCCGCTTCCAGAGCGGCGCCAAAGGGGTGCCTAGCCGGGTTCTCACCCTCCAGGTGGGACTCGGGTCCTCCCAGGCCTGCAACCCCCCCTTCCAGATGGCAGAGATCAGTCTCACCCCACCCCCCGGAGACAATTGTGGCAGTGGAGGTGGCGCCCCGCTCCCTTCTTCCCCCCCCTGGCGCCAGGAGGACCCACATCAGAGGCCCCTGGGTGAGACGTTGAAAAGTATTGTAATGTGTCCATGGGCACAGCTGGCACGATTCAAACACGCCTCTTTGAAGAGCCCCTTTCACACAAAAATATTTAATCCTCACAACTACCGTGTTTCCCCGAAAATAAGACACTGTCTTATATTTATTTTTTCTCAAGAAGACACACTAGGGCTTATACCACAAATGCATAGAAATCCTGCTAGGGCTTATTTTTGGGGTAGGTCTTATTTTCGGGGAAACAGGGTATCTTAGCCTGGGAATGTGACCGGCCAAAGGGTATCCACAGAGCTCCCAAGCCTATGAGGATCTGAACCCAGATCCACCAAGTCCGTAACCCAACACTCTGTCCCTTGAACTCACCTGACCCACATCGTGAATGGGGTCACACTGCGTTGGGTTCATTCATGGGGATCGGTCATGGCCCCCGGTTCCAGTGTCAAGCGTCTGCAAGAGGATTTCCGATTTACAACTGATACACAATTGAAAAAAAAGACATGCCACACTAACCTTTGACACATTTAATGAAGCCCAGAACATTACAAACCTCTGCAAATCACAGAAAAGAAAACACGAAATCTGATTTACCTGATACAAATAATAATGGCTTTAAAGAGGTGTGTCAAAGTCATTTCTTATGAGGGGCAGACCTGACACGAATGGGACTTTGCAGGACTGGGCCATGTGTATTATTAAATGGAATGCCAGGTAGCGGAGATATGAACTTTATAAAAGATACAGACCGACAGAATTAAAGGTATTATTTTCTTACTTAAAATATAAACATGCTTTAAACTCTTCTATGTTTTGTTTTTTGAACAGACTTTCATAACTGACACCTCCCCACCCCCCCTTTAAAAGATGACTGCCTAAAGTGGAGAGGAGGAGGAATAGTAGGATTTGGCAAGGCAATTTAAAAAAATAAAACATCACGAAAAAGCACAAAGATCACAGCAGAAACT
>NW_015176560.1:125591-130277 GCF_001447785.1 Gekko japonicus | reverse complement strand
TTCCCTCGTGTTTTCTTCCGCTCCCCCCCATAATCGCTCAAAAGTTCGTGCGCATGGGAGGCATCCCTCCCCTGCTCGGTTTTTCCCCCGTTCGGTGGGGTGGGGAGCTATCTTTTTCTCTTTAAACGCTTCGGAATTGACTCACATTCATAATTGGTCGTTTGACCTCGCTTTCATTTCATTTCTGCTGCGCGAACTCCTGCGCTTGTCCCGGTCAGCGTCACTCAGTCCATACGGTCTCACAGCATGGAGAACCATCGGAACAAAGAGGCGCCTCAATTCTCCGGCATTCCGCCATCAAAGAGGAGACCTCTTATAAGTTCCATGGCCAGGGTCCCTTCGCCGGGCCCCTGGGGGGGTTGCGAGCCTGCGCACCCCTTCTTCGGCTGGAGCGCAGCGTCGCCCCCGGGGGGTTCGGAAGGTGAGTCTGCTAGCGCGCCGCCATAAACCAGAAGTCTCGATTGTTTTCTTTTCTTCATTTGGTTTTACTTCTACTTTTTCATCTCCCTCTAGTGATTTGTAGAACTGTCTGGTTTTTCTGGAATTGGAAATTTTGTCTATATTCCTGGATCCTACTGTTGTACCTCTTGATCTTCTTGGATATTGCAACAATTTTTTGATTGATTTCTTCTGCAACTTGGTCTATTTTTTATATCCAACTGATATTTCTTCCTGAGGTTTGAGTTTCTTCCCTCCAAACCTTGGAAAAAAACATGATGACCACCTTTACTGAACTGATTAAACCCATCATGGCTCAACTTACTGACCTGAAGTCAGACTTATCTAAGGTAAATAAAACAGCCGAAACAGTGTTAGAGGCCAGCATTGCTCTACAAGATGATGCCCATTCTTTTAATAGGCGGGAAGAATGGGTGACTGACTGTATTATGGCTCTTGAAAATCAACTTAGAGCTAATCATTTAAAATTTTGCGTTCTGCCCAAAAGCGCGGAAGGTCAAGAGGACTTACAATCCTTTTTAGCGTCATGGCTAGCCACTGTATTAGATCTTGACAAAGGCGCTGCACCGCTCATTGACTGGGCCTATAGAGCAGGCCAAATTAGAGTGCAGCCAAGAGCAATGCCACGGGACGTGATAGCCAAGTTCCCTGATACACACACCAGAATGAAAATAATCACTGCTGCACGCGTCCAGGAATCCCTTTCATTTAAAGGCTTGAAGATTTTTATCCTACAAGACCTCTCATCTGAGACCCTACTGAAAAGAAAGCTCCTGAAACCAATAACTTCCGCCCTCTCATCAGCTGGATTTAAATATCGATGGTCAGCATACAGCAAGCTTTTAGTCACGCACCATGGATCCACTCAGCTTATCAACGATTATGATGCCAGTCTGCAATTACTTACAGAACTGAACTTACCTTTACCACCGGAAAGCCCCAAGGAAGATGATGGATGAAAGAAAGATAACTCGCTGCGCCGTTGGAGGAAAACAATGTCTAAAAAGAACTCATTAACTCCCGAGCCACTTAAAGAAGCCAAAGCTTCAAGCAACAGTTCACAAGTTTTTCCACTAACAATGCCAAAGCCATTATGGAAATATAGGTTTTGGGGGGAAGATTTAAGATTTTAGTAAAGTGTGATGTATACTCTGTGTTTAATATTCTTTAAAGTATATAACTGAAATAACTTCTTAATTTTATTACCTAAGTCTTTATGATGTTCAGTTAGATTACCTTTAAATTGTATGCAATGGGCTAAACACGGTTATTAGATCAAACTCACCTGTAGGTGCCATCAAAGAGAGGGGGAGGGAGCTCAAATGGGCTCTAGCTCCTATTTCAGGTATTGTTATTGTTAACAAGTTCCTATGTTTATTATGAAAATACCTGACCATTCCCTGACTAAAAGGGATTGCAGAGCAACTTGGAATGCTCTGCACAGTTTTAGTTACAACTGGTTGTTTTATGTTAAGTGAATACAGTTCTTAATGTTATTTACCATAGAAATGAATTTAACTGTTTGGAACTTAAAGAATGAAAGGAAACCACTTGTAAGGTATAATTGTCATATTTCAAGCACACAGCCTAAATGTCTACCATTGATTAATGCATTGATTACCCCAATTAATTTGTTGCATCTTGCTGCTTTGCTAAATTCAATTAATTTCTTCAAGATCAATTTTAGCTTGCATGAAACCAAATCTAAAAATTTTTTCCAAATAAATCCTACTATGTATTATCTGCCATACCTTGCCATTTAGTTTTAAATCAATATGTCTATGCACTCTGAAATCAAATTTATATCTCTTAATTGTCATGGCCTGAATAATATAATCAAAAAGAAGAGAGTACAATCTGCTTTAACAACACAAAGACCAGACATCTTATTTCTTACTATTATTGCTTAAGCAACAAAAAGTAAGCAACAAAAAGTTTTTAATTTCAATTATTTTTCATCCCAGTACCTAGCCCCAGAATCATCCAAAGCAAGGGGAGTTGCGATTCTTATTAGCAAAAATATCAGATTCACCTTAAATAAAATTTAAAAAGATCCCAAAGGAAGATTCATCATGATTGAAGGTGAAATTAACAATAAACCTATTACACTGTCTTCGATATACGCTCCCAACGTAGGGCAAATGGATTTCATCAGAAACACATTTACTACTTTAGAATCCTTCAGTGATGGTCCCCACATTTTAGGAGGAGACCTTAATTTAATCTCAGATCCTAAACTGGACAGCACGCGAGATAGCCCTAAGCATAAAACACAGTTACAGCTGAAAACTAAATCACTTATGAAATTTCAATCTCTATTTAAGAATTATACTTTGTGACTTATGGCGAGACAGGCATCCCACTGAGCGCGGATTCACTTTTTCTCTCCAAAGTATCACACGCATACGTGTATTGACTATATTCTCATATCAGAATCTATCTCCAACACATTTACCTCACCGTATATTGGGTCCCACATTTGGTCCGACCACTCTTGGGTTGAAGGCTGCATGCAAGAATTCGACAACACCAAACGGGACTCATATTGGAGACTCAACAACAATATTTTATGAATGTCCTCATTAACAGATGATATTGAGAAAAGCATTGCAGAGTATTTCCGATTTAATGGCCAGTGCGGAGTCTCACAGCATCTTGTGTGGGACGCCTTTAAAGTAGTCATACGAGGTAAATTGATTGCTCATGCATCCGCCTGTAAAAAGCAAAGAGAACAAATTAAGTCTGAGTTAAAAGACAAAATTAAATCCCTTGAAGACAAACATCAGAAGTTTGGGTGCAGAAAAACCTATAGGAAATTACTACTGGAAAGAAAAAAGTTCAAAAGAACATACTTTTTCTCAAGCAAAGATATTGGCACAAGGGTCCTCACAAAGAAAAGAGCTGGCAACCTTATCTCATCAATTCATGACAAACATGGAGTTTTACATCTGGGGGCTCAAAAAAAGGGGAAAAAAGAAAAGACAACAATTTTCTGAAAAGAATGCTGGGAAGACTTGAAAAACACAATAAAAAAGCTACCTGGGTCACAGATATGGAAAACAAACTGAAAGGAAAGCAAATGGAGGATCTTACAATAACCCTGGAAAGCCTGCAAGAACAATCAAAGAAAATGAAAAACTGGACAGCATTTGGAAGAGATTAAGTCCATGGCTATTGGTTTTAAAAGCTGACAAGTCATCCATGATAAGTGCAACAGCTTAATGATGTGTTCCATTCCAAAGCAGTAAAAAAAAGGCGAAGGATTTATGCAATCTGAAGAGAAACCAGAGTATTCCAAAGCAGTAGAAGATTGGATAATAACTGGAAGGATATTTCTCATTCTGAACAACAGAGAAAGGGGCAGTGCCAAGCAACTTCCATCCCATTACCTGCCTCCCAACAACTTTTAAACTACTGACAGGAATTGTGACCAATTCCATTCAAGAATATCTAAAGTTCATAAATTTTACCACATGAACAAAAAGGAATTTTCCGAAAATCTCAAGGCACTAAAGATCAGTTACTGATTGATAAAATGATCTTACAAAATTAGAAAACCAACCTAAATGTTGCTTGGAATGATTGCAAGAAGGCATTTGATTCACTTCCTCATATATGGATCCTGAAAACACTAAAAATGACAGGCATCAGCAAAACTTTAATAATGTTTATCAAAAATGCCATGAGTAAACAGAACAGGTCGATGTGAGTAGAGAAAAAATTGGAACAGTTAATATCAAATGAGGAATTTTCAAAGGAGGTTCACTATCACTACTTTTCGTCACCATTGCCCTAATATCACTCACAGTTATGCTCAACAGCACAGGCCTAGGATACCAGCTTTCAAAGAGAGGCTCAAAGATGTCACACTTATTGTATATGGATGATTTAAAAATGTATGGAAAGTCATCATTAGATATTGATTCTTTACTAAATACATTCTGAATATTCAGCAAAGATATAGTAATGGAATTTGGCCTTGATTAGCATTGAATGGAGGGAAGGTCATTGAACAAGAAGAAATCAAGATGCCAAACAACATTTTAAAAATGTATGGAAAGTCATCATTAGATATTGATTCTTTACTAAATACATTCTGAATATTCAGCAAAGATATAGTAATGGAATTTGGCCTTGATTAGCATTGAATGGAGGGAAGGTCATTGAACAAGAAGAAATCAAGATGCCAAACAACATCATCAAAACACTGGACTTTGAAGTAGGGCT